>NW_025887525.1:20359-203518 GCF_002878395.1 Capsicum annuum
ACCAAAAGACTTTAACCCATTAACCAAGTCAACCCTATAAATCACCACAACATCTTCATGGGAGCATGTTACTTAAAGATTTTAATAGGCTAATGCCTTATTTCAATTCATCATAAGAATCAATTTATGGTCATCAAGACCCTTACAATCCATTCATTCCTCATTAGAAATCTTATACTATTCTTTAACTCTAACATAATTCAAGTTCAATATTATGTTTAGGGGTTTAACCCACTGTATTAGTTTAACCAACAAGGTCATCAATTTCACAATACGTGGCTCACAGTAACTTTACAATATCCTTACCATCCACTCTTACTTATTGGGCCCTTTCCCTAGTTCCAAACATCATCAACATATGACTAGGTAATTTACTTGACATTTTCACAAACACCTTGTGTGTATGCCTTTATCAAGGGCAAATTCAAATTAAAAATCATTGCTATTAATGTTACTCAAGACTCATATGTTAAAATTCAAAAAACAAGCACCTATATGTTTAAATCATCACTAATATCTTGTATAATCATAAGTCCAAGTAAGAACACACATTAGTCATCACTAGGCATCAGAACATTCATTTATAAGTCATAATACATTCCTTAAACATATGGTATTTGAGTTAAAAACAACGGATAGAGTCATATGCCATAGACCACTTGATTCACCAAAGGAGCTTGACTTTACTTTACCTTTAGAAGAACACCCTTAGAACTCTAGTCTCTAATTCTTCAAAAATGTCTTTGAGAAAGTATATAGGATGTTTGATCATCTAAAAATATGTTTTAGGAAGCCACACATATTTATATAGTGAGGGGACTTAGGGTTTTGAGGTTAGGAAATAACCATAGGATCCTCAACTAAAAGTTGGAAAATAACCATCCAGGTGGGTACAACTTACTTGAGTCAATTGTACCCTAAGGTACTAGTGGCACCCTAAATTACACCCTAGGATTGACCTAGGAATCATACACTGGTTAGCGTACAACTACACCACCTAGACATGTATCCAAAGGGTATGGCTTACACCCTAAACTGTAACCCTAACTCGTACCAAAAGTAATCCACTCAAGTTTAAGACAAAAATCTTTATGAATAGGTTTGGTATGACTCATACCCTAATATATGATTTAGGGGAGGCTAACTCATACCTAGAAAAGTGAGTAACCCTCACTACACTGCCTAGGGTACAAAAGGGTTTACCAAAGTCATTTATAAGGGTAGGACTGGTACCCTTAGTCTTACCTAGTCTAGTGACTTTAAATATAAAAAATTTGTAAGGGTCTAAAGTCTAGATGTTTTAATTTGACTCCTAATGATGTGTAGATTATGAGTTTAATAGCGTGTTGGTATTTCGTAATCATACAGTGAAGAAAATAATTTACAGATGATTCAAGTATTGTAATTTGACTCCTAATGATATGTTTCATATTAGATTGGGATGTTAGAAGGTGATTGTGGGTATACCACTATCACTTAGCCTAAGTTATGAGTTTGTGGGCTAGAAGAGGTATTTAACCCTTAAGTTGAAATACTTATTATACTTCTTACAATCCTATTAACTTATTTATAGATATGGATATTTTATAGTATGGTTATGATATTATTCTAGATATGGGATGGGATTTAGGTATTGGAAGCATGATTTATCTTATTTGGATTGTTTAGCCTATCTTGGAATAGTAATTTAGGTGGAATTGACTTAGTTGCTCATGTTCTAGAAGGAATTTCTATCTTAGGTATAATCATGACTTATTTATCATCTAGAGGTGGATGCGGATACCTTAGCCTATTTCAAGGTAGAAATTGCCCAAATATAGAGTTTAGGGATTAGAAGTGGGACCTTTTATCTTACCTTAGGCTAAGAATTGTGGTGGCTCTTTTAGACTTATATGTAGGTTAGCGTGTTAGGTATAGTTTAGACAAATCATCTTTTAGTATATTTATTAATATATTACTCGATGGATTGTGATATTTTTTCCTCAGATTATGATGTTATGGTTATGCTAAATATATTTATTTGGGCCTAAGGTTGTGATTGTGATGTTGTAGTTATTTCAGACATATTATTGGGCCAAAGGCCATGTTTATGATAATGGTTGGATTTTAGGAAATGCATTTATGATCATTGATTCTTTTAATGGTATTTTGTGGATACTGGTGATAGAATTCAATGATTCAATACATTCATGATCATTTAATAGTAAATGGTATTATTCCAACTGAAAATATGATTTCACTATTCTTTTCCTAAAAAGAATTGTGTTCCCACTTTTTACTTTAAAATGGTTTTCTTTATAATGGGAATTGTACCATCTTAATGAATAACTTATGAGGCTTCAAGACTAATGATAAATATCTTTGAGATCTGATCGAGAGAGATTCCAATCCATAATTTCACTATTACTATTTACCCCCATCGAAAGAGATTCTGACCCTTTTTATGTTCCTATGATGATTTAGTAATAGAGTTTACCTTGGTTAATAGATTTATGGATCTACACTCTTTTAACCATGATTCTAGCTATGCACTTATATACCTATATATATATATATATATATATATATATATATCTGGTATTGAACAAATAGGCACATGATGATAATAATGGCAATATGTATTCCTGTTCAAGTCTGGCTATTGATGATATTATTACTGATATAAGTTTTGGTTTAAGTCCAACGATTGATGAAGATACTGATGATATGAATTTAGGTACACGTTTGTTGATTGATGATGATATTGTTGATATGAATATATACATTGGGTTACTTTAATTCAGTCAGATTGATTATGGCACTATGGATTATATCTTGGCATTCATTTTTGTATATGCATTGCCTATCACTTATATTCCCACCAGTATTCCTTATAGCTATAAGCCTTATGGGATGTTGCATAGGTATATGTATGAGTGCTGCCCCCAGTATATTATGTGGAGTTTGTATCTATTAGTCTTATGGGGTGTTTCATATGTATAGGCTTGAACTATTATTTGTTGAGTGTTGATTGAAACTTTTAAGCCTATGATAGAAGTATTTTAAGAAAGGACCAGTTAGGTATTGTTTGCATAGACTATGGATTACCTTGTATTATTATTTTTATTGTTATTATAGTTATTTTAAGATTGATTGATTATTGGACTGGTATTGAGATTTGGCGTATGATTGAGATTCTCTTTCTTTATGATTATGTTATTACACATGATTATTCCATAGTGAGGAATTATGTGTTCAGACCTTGATATTCTAATTCATATTATTATGGTTTTTTATTTATGAATAATAATAACATATTTAAACGAATGAATTAGAAACTCTGATTATATTAGAACTAGTTCCTACTATGATTAAGTGTTTGGGAGATGCTAGTATGATTACTTAGCTTGTAGCCTTGAGTTAGCCTTGTTACTTATATGTATCTATCGATAGTATTTATGGTATTATCATATATCCCTCCCTTATTTTATTTATTCTTGTTGTATATTTATTACTTGGACTTGTGTACTACTAAATATATATATATATCTTTCTTCCGTTATTTATTCGTATATTAGCCAGTGATATATGGTACAGTGCTAGCCTCTCAGAGTATAGTTGGAATAGGATAACATATCCTTATTGTTCCATTATCTTATTATGTTAGTTTCTTGATATGAATAAAATAGTTATCCTTATTGTCTTCTTAGCTTTACTATGTAGTTTGCAGGATATTTTAGTGTAGTTACATTTTTACGTGCATGCTATTTATATTTGCATTATCTTTGGAGCTCAGTCGGCATTTGTCTATTGAGTACCATATGTTTTATACTCATATAACAATTTTGCAGCCTATAGATCATAATATGAGTTCTCATCATTATTGTGTGCATCCTGTAGAGTAACTATAGTTCAAAGACATAGGGTGAGATCCTAGCATTTAGAGTATTGCTATTCTCTCTCCCATGTATTGGACTAATCTCTATGTTGTATTTAGATATGGGTTGTATCAGTACATTCATTTAGCAC
Organism: Capsicum annuum; assembly: GCF_002878395.1. Taxonomy (NCBI): domain Eukaryota; kingdom Viridiplantae; phylum Streptophyta; class Magnoliopsida; order Solanales; family Solanaceae; genus Capsicum; species Capsicum annuum. The sequence goes on from NW_025887525.1 coordinate 24,368, forward strand.
TTTATTTTGTAATTTTATTACCTTAGAAGCTTTTGTACTATTTCCACCAGGTGTTGTGACTATCTTATGTATTTTAGTCTTTTGTTTTATTTATTTTGCATTCTTTCTCCATTTCTCTTTGTAGTCCATTTACTAGTATTTTGAAACTATGGGGTGGCTTGCCTACTGGTGCATTATAGTCGGCACCATCTTGACCTAAGAAATTGGGTCATGACAGACAGTGGTTGTACCAACCCAGTATGTAAAAATTATGGTAGGAACCATAAGGGTGAGTGTATGGCTAGTAGAGATGGGTGCTTTGGGTGTGGCAAATCAATACATATTTTTAGAGAATGTCTAATGGCTTCCCAGAAGGGTAGGGATGCCCGTAAACAAAACTAGTCAAATTCTTTAGCAGCTCCCACAGGTTACCTTACTTAGTAGGGTACCTCATCTAATGCAGTTAGAAAGCTACATATGAATAGGTTCTATTCCCTTCAGACTCAACTGTATCAACAGGGTTCTCCTAATGTAGTGACAAGTACATTACAGGATTCCATATTCATGATTATGCATCATTAGATTTGGAGCTACACTTTCTTTTGTAACTCCCTATATAGTATTAAGATTTGATGTTAGACCTAAAATTCTTTTAGGTTACTTCAAAGTCTCTACTCCCATTGGTGATTCAATTATATCTAAATGGGTATACGAAAATTTCCCAATTACAGTTTCCCATAAAGTCACCTCAGTTGATCTTATGGAGTTAGACATGGTTGAATTCAATTCTTGTAGGTATGGTTTGGCTTTATGTTTTCCATGCCTTAGTTGATTGTAAGAATAAAGTAGTTTAATTTTAATTTCCAAACAAGCCAATCATGAAGTAAAAGGGTAGTACCTCAGTGCCTATAGGTTAGTTTGTCTGTTACCTTAAGGTGAGAAAGTTGATCTCTAAAGGGTGTATCTATCATCTTGTCTGGGTTAAGGATTCAAAGTTTTAACCCTAACTTTTGGATCAGTTCTAGTGGTAAGTGAATTTCTAGAAGACATACTTAGAGTTCCTACTAAAATGGTAATTAACTTTGGAATATATCTCTTTTTAGATAACCAACCTATTTCTGTTCAATACTAAAAAATGGCTCTAGCCGAGTTCAATGAGTTAAAGAAGCAATTATAGGACTTCCTAGATAGGGGTTTTATTATGCCTAGCATCTCTCCTTAGGGTGCTCTATTTTTTGTGCATAAGAAAGATGATTCTCTTTGAAAGTGCATCGACTATCGTCAGTTGAACCAGACCATAATAAAAAATAAGTATCCTATGTCTACGATTGATGACTTATTCTACTAACTTTAGGGTTAAGTTGCTTCTCTAAGATAGATCTCAGACCAAGATATCATCATTTTTGAGTTAGCGAATGTGATATTCCAAAGACAACTTTTAGAACTTGGTATGTTCACTTTGAATTAGTTGTTATGTATTTTGGACTAGCTAATGCTCCTACAACTTTTAATGACTTGATGAACAGGGTGTTCAAGTTTTACTTGGAAATATTTGATAAATGACATTCTCGTTTATTCCTAAAGTGAGGATGAACATACAAATAATCTGAGAATTATCTTATAGATACTTTAAGATCGCTACATATTCTCCAAATTCAATAACTGTGAATTTTGGTTTAAATCCATAACATTCCTTAGTCATATTATCTAGCGAAGGCATTTAAGTTGATCCTCAAAAGACTGAAGTAGCAAGAAACTTGCCGACACCCACCTCTCCTGTAGATGTCAGGAGTTTCTTTGGTTTAGCCAGTTATTACGGATGATTTATTAGTGGATTTTCTTCTATTTATTATCCCAAGTCTAGGTTGACTCAGAAGAAAGTTAAATTCCAGTTGTCCTATTCCTCTAAGAAGAGTTTCAAGAGTTGAAGACTCAACTAACTACCGTTCTGACTTTAACTCTTTTTGAGGGCTCAAATTATATTGTGGTTTCTTGTGACGCTTCTAGAGTTCGTCTTTGTTATGTATTAGTGCAACAAGGAAATTTATAGCATATGCCTCTAAGTAGATCAAGCCTCATGATAATAACTACTTGACTCATGATCTAGAATTTGCAACAATGGTTCTTGCCTTAAATATGTGGATACACTACCTCTATGGGGTTCATGTCAATGTGTTCTCCAATCACATAATCTTTAGTATGTGTTCAACCAGAATGATTTAAGTCTCCATTAGACAAGATGGGTAGCATATTAAAGGATTATGATATGAGTGTTTTGTACAATTTAAGAAAGGCTAATGTGGTGGCCAGTGCCTTAGCATATTATCTTTAGGCAGTGTTGTTTATGTAGAGGATAAGAAGAAAAAACTAGGTTATAAGGTTTATAGATGTGCCAAACTAGGAGATCGATTGGTTGACTCAGTCGAAGGTAGTATTTTTGATTAAAATGATTCAGAATCATTATTGGTAGATAAGGTTTAGAAAAATAAGGATTGTGATCCTAGTTTTATTAAATTAAGATTAGTAGTCAGAGTCAGAAGGTTGATGATTTTTTCTAAGAGGGAGATAGTGTTATTCACTATTAGGGCGGACTTTATATTCTAGATTTAGATGAATTGATATAGAGAATGCTTATGTAGGCTCATGGTACTCGGTATCCTATCCACCCATTAGCCACTAGGATGTTTTGTTATTTGTGAGAAGTCTATTGGTGGATTGGTATAAAAAGGAATATAATATAATTTTTGTCTAAGTGCCCAAATTTCCAGCAAGTTAAGGTTGAGCATTAGAGACCTTGTGGCATGCTTCAGGATATTAGTATTCTGACATGGAAGTGGGAGTTAGTGAACATGGCCTTTGTTACAGGGTTCCCTTATACTATGAACAACATGATTCTATTTGGGTTATTATGGATAGGATTACTAAGTTTGCTCATTTTCTTCCAGTTAACCCTCAGATTCATCCAAGGACCATGCCAAATACTACTTGAAAGAGTTGGTGATATTGCATGGAGTCCCATTGACTATTATTTCAAATAGAGGTTCTTAATTTTCCTCTTAGTTTTGGAAGGCATTTAAGAAGGGTCTAGGTACCAAAGTTTATCTTTATACATCCTTTCACCTATAGACATATGGTCAGGCTAAGAGGACCATTCAGACCATAAAGGATATGTTGAGAGAATGTGTGATTGATTTCAATGGTAGTTAGGATGACCATCTACCTCTGATCGAGTTTATGTATAATAACATTTGTCACTCTACTATTTATATGGCACTATTTGAGGCACTATACGGAAGAAGGTGTAGATAACCTATTGGTTGGTTCAAAGTTTGTGAATCCGTATTGATAGGAATGGACTTGGTACATGAGGCTATGGAGAAAGTTCAGCTTATTAGAGAGAGGTTAAAAATGGATCCAAGTCATCAGTAATCCTATATAGATGTGAGGATTAGGGTTCTTGAGTTTGCCGTTAGTGATTTGGTCTAAATAAATGGTTCACCTATGAATGGGGTGTAAAGGTTCGGGAAGCATGGAATGCTCATTCCCTACTTTGTTGGTCCTTTTAAGATTGTAGGTTGTTTTGGCAAGGTGGCCTATGAGTTAGATTTTCCACTGGATTTAGTAGTAGTGTGAAATACCCCATAAGATCCTAGACAAGTTTTCAGCTATGTGTCTCATGTTTATAAGTCCCAAAGGAATTTACTTCACACTAAGTACAAGAAACTTAGTATTTTTAAGATACCAAGATTTCAAACATTTCATTTAGAGTTCGAAATGTTGATTTATGAGTTAAAATATGTTATGAATGTTAAAAGGGTCATCCGGGAGAGTTTTAGAATTTTCAAAATAGGTTTAGGGCATTTTGGACCATGAAAACAGTAAGCCTCCATGATTTGGGCGTGTCATGGAGGCTGGACCTCCACGACACAGAATATTTCATAGAGTTTAGTCTCTGAGTTACACACCATGTCACGGAGGCTAGTTGCAGTGATAGCCTCCGTGCCATGGAGGCTATGCTTTCTTACATTATTTTAAAAGATTCAAGGGTCATTTTTGTCTTTTATATTAGTCCAAACACCCAATTTACGACTTAAAACCCAATAGAGGCATTATTTTCCCCATTCCTCATCAGTTGACAATGTGAAATCATTCTTCATTCCCAAGAACACTAAATTTCAAGTTTCTTCTAAGAATTCAACCATTTAAGGTCCCAATTGCAAGTCTTCTTCTAGAATTCAAGAAACTCAGGTATGTGGGGCATTTATCAATGGGTTCCTATTTCCCATTGAGTCCCAAGAACTCTTGTATTTCATGTATAAACCCTTTTCCCCCTTTTTCATAAAATTCAATGTTAAGTATGAATTAACTCAATGTTCTTATAGTAGTTTTAAATTCAACCCATGCCAATATGTTTCCCCAAGTGAATTTCATTATTATTTGCTTTAAATTACTATCACCCATATCATGTTTAGTTGACACCATGATAACTTACCAATTCACGAATTAAACCATACTAGCATGTTGTCCTCATAAGTTTAACATATTCCCATACTCATAATCATGGATTCTATCAGTTAGGGATATATTCTATGTATTGGGTCTTTGAATCATGAATTCCCTTATAGTGTTCATAAATGATGTCATTGTATTTAAAGTATTATTCAGTGCTTTAGGGTTATGAATACCAAATACTTAAATGTTTGTACATGTATACATGTTTCCATTTTCAAGTAACGAGTCAGTCAGATCATGATTTTATTTTTATATTCAGAGTATCATGTTTATGCTGAGCACTTACCAATTCCATATCATATTAAACAAATAATATTACTAGTGTTATTTAGTTGGGTGTAACGCTTAGCACCGAGAGAACACAAGGATGGTGGATCCCCTGTTAGTTAGGCATGAGTCATTATTAGTAGTCCTTTCAGACACATTGGTATTTGTTTCATTATTACATCATGATAGAATTTTATTAGTTTAGATGTCACACATGATATTTCATTATCATCTTATTCAACGCTCACAACAGGTAACAAATTATGGGTTAGCTTAGAGTCACTTATGGCCTTAAACATTGAGTTATGACTAGGGGGTACACTTGGGTCATGACATAGTGCATTTAATCTTTCATGTTTCCTTCCTGAACAAGTGAATTAACAATCATGCATCAGTTTTTACCTTAGGAAAGGTTGGCATGAAAGATAGACTTCTTTATAAAGAAGTTACGATGGAAATTCTTAATCATTAGGATTGGAGGTTGAGGAATAAGGAAGTCACTTCGATAAAGGTTCATTAGCATAATTGGTCAATTGAGGGAGCTACTTGTGAAGTTGACGCATACATGATGACCAAGTACCCCCATTTTCCCTTCAAATTTTGTCCCATATAGAGGTAATAGTTTCCATTAATTAATTAATTTTGTCTATTTTATGTCACCCAACTATTCCCTTGCCATAACTTGAATTTGTGAGTCCAAATCAAACTTTGTTTCAGTTACCAATCCAGTATTGTGTCAGCAGAAAAAACATAGAAACTCAGTGTAAGAATTTTATATATAAATAGTGTAGAAGGGCTCCTATAATAGCAGGATAAGTGGTGAAGAAAATATGGGTATTGCAGCTATTTCCCCTAATCTTCCAGCTTAGTAAGTTCTCATTCAAGGATGAATGACCCCAATAGGGAGATATTGTAATGCCCCAAAAAATCCAAGCTTAGACTAGAACCATGCTTTAGGTATAGGGTAAATCATTAAGTTTTAATAGCATAAGAGGGGAATTGGCTGTGTCGAAAAGCTCACAACCCCTCTAGAATTTAACAAATCCAAAACCACTCATACCTTTCTATTCCTAAAGAAGTGATTAGCTTTAAATGAGGATAACTTCTATATTTTAATGTATTTTTGAGTCCTAGAACCACCAATTGATGGGTATTTGAATTACTTTTTCCATCATATCCAATTTATCCTTAATTCACTATCAAAGTAAGAAGTGATGATATTTTAATTAAAGCATTGCTCTCTAGCGAGAAACCACGAGACCAACCATGACTGTCGTTACATTTAGGCCCATACAAGGGTCTTGTCAGAATGAGGTAAACCCAACTTCTTAAAGGTGAAAAAGTGTTCCCTCATTCCATGACAGGGAAACATTATTGTGTTTTCAAACTATGATCCCCAAGCATTATTGTGAGTCCCACAGATGCTTGTAATGAGACCAAAAAATATAAAAATAAAGGTAAGATCGTAGCTCAATCCCAAGATCATACCAAGGCTCATTTGATAATGTTTAAAGAGTTCTTATCAAGATCCAACCATGAGCTCAACCCATTATTGTTAGTTGTTAGCTCAATCATGGGAAGGTCTCATGCATTTCTCCTTGCCATTTCCAATTATAATATTTTAAGTGGAAAATACATCTTGTCCCATCTTTTTATTATCAAAGTAGTATAATTTTGGGAATTTTAAGGATCATTATTGGGGTTAATATGACCCTAAGCCCTCCTTACTAAGAATTTTATGTCACACTTAACTTTAAAAAAGAAAAGAAGGCAATTCCTTTCCCCTAGGCTAGTTAGGGTTTATCTTCATCAGGCATCCAAATTTAAATAATTCTACAAATTTCTTATCTCTAGGTATGTTGGATTTATCAATGGGTCCCCTTTCACCTATTGAGTCCCAAAGCTAACCCTACTCTTTATTTTATTTCTCTTTCACGATTTAGGATTTCGGTCTGTTGGTAATTTTTTTGATATCTCATTCTTTTAGTGCTATTAAGTTAGAATTCTCATTTAGCATGATTTCTTGTGTTATTATATGACCATAATCCTATCCCTATTTACATTGTTAAATCCATGATTGTTGGACCTGAGTTATTAAATTCTGTTAATTCGATTTGTTTATAAATTTAACACAGTAGTTGCATTCCTTAGAGTTGGTAGGTTTTGGACACCCAATGACCTTGGATTTCATACATATACTATTGAATGTTATATTCCCCAATTTATCTATTTGAATGCTTTTAGAGAATATATTTATTTTAGTTATAGGATTATTACAATCAGTGAGCATTATAGTTATTGGTGCCATTTAGTTTGGAGTAGTACATAACACCGAGTGGATGTAGGGATAAAGACTCGTATTCCAATTAGGGTGAGACCTCTAGTAAAAGTCCCCACGTCCTAGTACTATGGTTCTACTATAGGTTCTAAAGGGTCAATCCTCAAATCAGACTTGCCACTTTAGTCCTTTTGGGAATTAGTTTAGTGGATCCGTGCTAGTTAGTGTTCGTACCCTTAGCAAGGTACTAAAACCCTTCCAACTGGGGTTATGGGTTGGACCCTGGTTAGGTTAAATTGGGGTATGTTAGTTGTTAGTAGCTCTCATAGTCCACAGCTACACTTTAGATTTCAGATTTTTTCACGACCTTATATTTTAGTTATAAATTCAATTTATAACATGTTTTCATTACTTGGTCTTGCACTACTTATCACGTTAAATATTCCATGTTTAACTCATTTTAGTTATTTCTCTCTCTCAAATACTCAGTACATTCAAAGTACTAATCATATACTTTCTTTGTGCTATATTGTCTTATAATATGGGTTCAGACACTCCGCATCCTGATTGCACTTAGGCGAATCTTATGTTTTATCAACATCAGTAGTTTTAGAGAGTACATGTGAGGATCAAAGTCAACTTTTCCTTTCATTTTGTCTTTTTCATTCCCAGTTCTTGAATAATTAGAGTTAGCTGGGAGCCTATGCCAACAACTAATTATGGTAGAGGCTTTTTAGACATACAATTAGCTATCTAGTTTTGATCTTAGACTTCTTTAATGATGATTTGATTTCCTTTGCATATTTATTACATTATTCAAATTCAATATTTGCATAAGTGTTGTTTTAATGTTGTTGTCTATATTTTTTTGTGTTTTGCTAGACTATGGGTTAGATTGGGGTCACTTACGGTTCTAAGCACGTGTTACAACTAGGTGATAGTCGCAAGTTGTAACACGTGCTTAGAACTGTGTTACAACTTCATGATCGCCTTTTTCTAAAATGCTTCCTCAATCTTTAGGATTTTCTCTAGTTTTTCTTTTACCCTACTGAGTTTTTTTTTGTTGAAGGTTGTATCTCTAGTTGATTCTCTCTTACCTTTATGCCATCAAACATTGCTATTTGCTGAAAAATATTACCAACAACCTCTTTATTCTAGATTGATAAAGCCCTTTTCACCCTTTTTAATTTAGCTTAAAACTCCATAAATGGACTTCTTACAAAATCAATTGTCTAGTTTTGCTGAAATCTTCCTTTAAATTGATTGTGTTTAGTCTAAAATTTTATAAATATAAATGCTTTACTGCAGGCTCATCCTCGATCTTACAAATTATGTGTAAAGGGTCATGGTTTGGGTCTTGCCTGTTATGATGTTAAACATGACTGGAAGAACAATCTCCATAAAAGCTTGATTGATTAAGATTATATCTAGCCTATTGATGATGCAATCTTCTTCTATTCTGATATTGTACCAGGTATAGTTTTGTCCAGAAAACATTACTTTAGTTAGGATAAATTAATTGATGCAAATAGAAAAATTAGTAGCCCATGTTGTGTATATGCCAGACCTGCTAATTTCTCCTATCTATTCAATATCACAATAAAATCCCCCTCCTAATCCATGGATCTTGTCCCATCTCTTCAATTTGCTCAAATTTCTCCCAAAATTCCAGTTTTTCAAAAGCGTTTCACATTGCATAGGTACAAAAAATAGGTAAATTTTGTTATTCTTACAAAACTTCATGGTGGTTTGTTGTAGAGTTTATAGCATGATCTAGCATTTCCATTTTTCTATCTAAGAAATCCGAATCTTGGTAGAGCAATATTCCAATGCATACTTATGTCCCAACTACCTTTTATATTCTTCTAGCTACCCTGGGCCATGAAAAGGTCCATCAGGGGTAGGAATAAATAATGATGTCTTATATTTAGCTTCATTAATCTCTTAAAAGTGTTTTGAGAGTTAATAGACCTAATGTTCCATAATAATATTTTTCCCATCATTAATAATTTGAAGTCAATTTGTCCCTACTGCTTCTTATTCTAACTAAAAGTGGAAATATAAAACTACCTTTGTTGTTCCCTTTCTTTAAGCTTTATATGTGTCTTGGTGAGAGATCTTTTGCTTTATTAATATTCTTAATATTGGTTTCGATGCATTTGTCCTCCTATATCTCATTTATTAGTTGTATCTTCTTATGTTTGCTTTTTTAGTTCTCAAGCCATCATAATAAATGAGGTTGCGACTTCCCTTTTTTTGAGAATGGTCCTTAGCAGTTGTGGAAAAGTTCTCCTACTCTTTAAATTGGGATTTTATCTTCATACTTGAATGATTTCATTATTCCTTACTAGTGTTTTGTGAGTGCATTATACCTCTTTGTACATACCATGATTTGTTAGTGGAACCCCTAATGTTGATTTGTTTTCCTTTAATATTTCTTCTCTCTATTGTTGGGTGTTTCCCTTTACTTTTCACATTCTACATTAACTTTTTGAACTTTTTGGTTGCCAAAATTTTCCTCCACTCTTTCCTTTGATATTTTCCCTTGTTTCCCCAAAGTATTTTTAAGATCCTCTATTTTGTCCATTTGCTCTTCCCCCAATGCATCAAATTGATTATTGATAAAAAAGCCTACTCTATTCCAGACTTGGTTTTGTTTCCACCTTCCCTACTGTCTTTTTTTGTCTACACCTATTTTATTTCTTTGCTACTTAAATTCCTTCTTCTTATTTTTTCCCTTTGTTATGCTCCTCCTCTTTTCCTTGTGGCTTTTTTCATTTGTCTTCCTTGATATTTTCTCTTTCTTTTTGGTTTCTTTTAAACCCAATTTACAACTCATGATTGCATGATAGCACCTACTTTGACTCACCAATAGGTACTCCAAACCTTAGCCCGGTGCTACATGAAATGGGATAACTTAGTGCAAATTGGCTTTAAAGAGGGAAATCAACATTTTAAGGGTAAAAAAAATAATAAAGAAGTCAGAACAGTCTAATAAATAGATCAAAGAGCAACAACCATCCAAAGACTCAGTAATGTTAGTACAAGAGCTGCTCAATGATCCATAAGTAATAAATAGTGAAATACAATCTGTCAAAAGTGAAAGACTAGTCATAGATAAGTAGAAGAAAAAGGGTAATTCCTACTCCAAAGAGCTCACCCAATCTCTAAAATCAACCCTGCACAAGCATCACATCAACGATGGAAATTAGTATATTGATTTTCACGAAAATGGCACTGAAGTGTAGTATGAGAACCAAAACAATGATTACTTAGTAGGCATCATCGTCTGACTGAGCTAATTCATGATATAAGTGTGATTAGACACAAGATAAAATAAGCTATGTCAAGGTAAAAGGGGAAAACCTAGAAATACACTCCAACACTATTGTGCATGTGTAAATAAATAAATATGGGGAAGTAAAGTAAATATCACATAATTATAACTACTAAATTATCCCTTATAAGCAAAGAAGTGCAAAAAAGTAAATTACTCAATGCAGGCCCCAATAAGCATGAAGGGTACAATCAAGAGAAATAAACAACGGATGATCCATAACTCTACTGAATATCATATATAAGAATAAACTATCCATACTAAATCATATCATTCCCAACTCCTAATGCTGAACTCAAATCAAAACTCATTTCATCATCATCATAACATCCTCAATAATATTAACATTATAACATCATTTGTCGGACTTGAACCAGAACTCATATTAAAAATATCATCATAAGATTTCAAAATTGAACCAGAACTCATAGTATCAATATCATCATCAATTGATGAACTTGAACCAAAACTCAGACTAATAATATTCCAGATACATAAATAATAGAAGTAAGCTTTGCCAGTAAAACCCCCAGATATTTTACTCTAAATTAGCATCAACTCCCAATACCAAACTACCACACTCATTAAATATTAAATCTCATCAAAATCCCAAAAGGATCACTAACAAGGGTGCAACATGAAAAAATAAGTCTACAAAAGCTAACACAAGTCTTGGCCTAAGGTAGGCCAGAGGGTTCACTTCTAGTCCCTGAAATCCATTTTTAGGAAAATTCTTTAGAGGACTAGCCTAAGATATTCAAATTCATTTCCAGTTCTTAAATAAGTCCTAATTATCCCTAAGATAAAAATTTATCCGAAACCTTGAGCAACTAAGTAAATTACGCCACAGATTATAGCCTAAATATACCCTAAACAATCCAACTAACCCAAATATTATAAATCATACCTTCGACACCTAAATCCCATCCCATATCTAGCATATTATCATAATCATACTAGGAAATTACTTAATCTATGAAGAGGGTAATCCTACCCTATGTGGATGCTGAAGAAAATCCTAAAAAATTTGTTAAACCACCAATTTAACTTTTAAAGAAGCTTTTGCAAGATTTCACAATATCAATCTCATAATTTACTCATCAAAATGAGAACAATGATACCCATATTTCACTATTATGCTTTGGGTCAAAAATTACATAAAAATCTCGTATGAGGCCTGTTTGCGGAATTACACTTTAAAGACCAATGCAACATCCCTATATACTCAAGGAATATTTACCCTATAGGTAAATTCCAAGCTCTAATGGTGCTACAATCAACCACCAATACTTTAGGAATCATTGAAAAAATATGGGGGAATCAATCATGAAATTAATGGAATCTTACCACAAATTCAATGAAGAACTGCACAAATTAACTATACCAAAGCTCCACAATAATCGACAAATGATTCTGCCAAGCACTACCATCTTTTAGGGTTAAATATTCAAGAGAATGGATGAAAAATGGTTCAAGTCGGGCTAAGTTAGGATATTTATATCATATCTAGGACTATAAGTGTTGCTTAGGCGACATCGAGGTGCTTAAGCGACACTCCCTGTCTTAGCATATCTCGTGTAAGCTACCCCGATATTGCTTAATAGGCGTTATCTTATACAAAATGCACCTTACTTATGCGATACCAGTAGGCCTAGCTAGGGCACATAAGAAACCGGCTAGTCGTGTACGCAATACACCAGTGCCATTTGAGACTTGTGGCGTAAACACCTTGAATTTATTCAGAATATCATATACTGTAAATGAGCTATGATACCCTATAAAATTTGATGTTCTAGACTCAATGGTGTATTTGAGAATTTCATCAGAGGTAATTTCGATAAAAAATGGGCCCCACACCCATGTGCCATTTTTCTTAACTTCTAGCCAATAGCCCATAATGAGTTTGAAAGCCCCAAGCCTTCAAACTAAGGGTCCACCTAACGTAAAATCAATGTTTCGGAGCTGTTGAAATAGTCAGAATTTTCATACAAGGTTGTTTGTCTAAAGTGTTTTCCTAGTAGACCATTTGAACTAGCAAAAACTTCTAAATAGGGAATTGGTTCTAAAAACCACACAAATTGCTTGGTAATCAAATTGTCAGTTCCAGTAAGTCATAAATGACTTGGGGCAGCTATAGGAAAGTTCTAAATTATGAATATATGCAGAAATACCAAAAATGACCTAGAGGGTAATTATAATATCCATTACGAAAGGAAGCTTCATTCACGAAAATAAAGTATTAGGATGTACCTAAAGCCTCAAACAAGTGCGGATACTAGGCCTTTATCTAGATCTCAATCTCCTAAGTAGCCTCCTCTACTAGGGTGTGCCTCTACTAAACCTTAACTACTAAAATCTCTCTAGTGCGCAGTCATCTAACATCATTATCCAAACTGAGCACAGTCTCCTCTATGAAGGTTAACCGCTCATCCAACTGAATCAAGTCCCATCTAAGAACATAAGAAGGGTCAGGAATGTATTGCCACAACATAGAAACATGGAAAATTTAATGGAAAAAAACAAAATCTGGGGGTAAGACTAACTCGTAAGCCATTTCACCGACTGTTTAAAGAATCTCAAACGGTCTAATATATCTGGGGATGAGCTTGCTTTTTCTCTTGAACATTATCACACTCTTCATGGGTGATATACGGTGGAATACCCTATCAGTAACTCCAAATCACAAGGTACAGAGTCTATGATCTATATAAGACTTCTGCCTACACTGAGATTCCCTCAACCTATTCTAAATCACCCTGCCTCAAGCCAATGACTCTTAAAGCAAGTCAGTACTATAGGGCCTAATGTTAAAAGTCTCAAACCATTCAATTAGTGAATGGCATCGTCTACCATATAAATCCTTAAAAGGTTCCATCTCAATACTGGAATGGTAGATATTATTATAAACAAACTCTACCAAAGCTAAGTGTTGCTCCTATTGACCTAAAAAATTCATAACACAGACTCAAAGCATATCCTCGAGAATTAAGTAGTTTGGTACGAATTCTTCTCAGTCTTTGGGTGGAAGATAAAATCCACCTGAGTAGACAACTCCTCATAAAAAGCTCTCCAAAATCTAAAAGTGAACACTGAACCTTGGTCTAAAATGATAGATATAGGAAAACTATGCAAACAAATAATCTTACTAACATAGATATGGGCTAACCTCTCGATACCGAAGAACATCTGAATTGGAATAAAATATGCCAACTTGGTCAACCAATACACAATAACCTAAATACTATTGGAACCATAAGAAGTATGAGGCAAACCACTAACAAAGTCCATGGTAATCTGTATCTTTTTCCAGTCAGGAATGGGCAACCACTGAATCAAGCCATCAGGTCTCTGGTGCTCGACCTTTACTTATTGACAACATAGGCAATGTGATACAAAGTATACCATATTTATTTTCATATCACTTCACTAATAATGCTTACTGAAATCTCTATACATTTTGGCTATACCCATGTAAATAGAATTTCTAGAGCTGTGAGCCTCATGCAAAATTGACTAGATTCGGTCATTAACCCTAGGAACACAAATACAATTATCAAATCTTAAAACACCCTCAACATCTATGGTATCCCTCTAGGAATTATCAGTCAACACCCGATTCCAGAAGATGCAAAGTCTCTTATCCTAAAACTAACAACCTTGAATCTCTTCAAATAGAAAAAAACATACCTCAACACTTGCAAAAATCCTCTTACGGTCTAAAATGTCAAGTCGCACCATTAAGTTGGCAAAGGATTGAATGTCCCATGTAGATGGCCTCTGAGAAGCTAAAATGAATACCGAACTACCATACTCACCACCTTACAGCTCAAGGCATCTGCTACCATATTTTCCTTGTCCAGATGATACAAGATAGAGATGTCATAATTCTTAAGAAGCTCCATTCATCTACATTGCCTAGAATTTAGCTCTCTCTGGGTCATATGATGTAGAAGAATACGATGATTCATAAGAATCTCATAATGCATATAATAAAGATAATGCATCTGAATCTTAAGCACAAAAACTACCTCTGTTAATTCTAGATCATAAGTGGGGTAGTTGCACTCGTACACCTCTTAATGCATAATTAATAACTTGAACCTACTACATAAACACACAACCCAAACCAACACTAATAGTATAAAAATACTAGGTAAATCACTCACCCTAAATAGGAAGAGCCAAGATAATAGTTAAAATAAGAAACCCCTTGAGATTTTTAAACTTGACTCACACTCCTCGGTCTACTGCAATGGTAGAAAAAGTCTCAGTAAACCATCTATAATAACCAGCTAAACAAATGAAGCTATGAACCTTAAGCGAAGATGTAGGTTTGGTCCAATCATAAATAATTACAATCTTTATTGTGTCTACCCTAATCCCATGCTTAGACACAATATGCTTGAGGAATACCACTGACTCAAGCTAAAAATCACACCTAGACAATTTTGCAAAAAGTGCATGATCTCACAAAGTCTAGAGCATAATTCTAAGATGTTGCATATGCTTCTCTCTACCTCTTAAAAACAAAATGATGTCGCCGATGAACAAAATCACAAAGGAATCAAAACAAGGTCTGAACACATAGTTCATCAAATCCATAAATGTAGTTGGGGCATTAGTCAACCTAAAAGACATCACTAGAAACTCATAATGATCATAATGAGTCCTAAAGGCTATATTTGGGATATCTTCATCCCAAATCCTCAACTAGTGGTACCTTAACCTCAAATCAATCTTAGAGTACATTATTGCTCCCTGAAGTTGGTGAAACAAATCATCAATGACAGGCATAGTTTATAGATTCTTCACTGTCACCTTATTAAAGTGCCTATAATTCATACACTTATGCATGGAACCATATTTTATGTTCACAAATAACATAAAAGCTCCTCAAGGAGAGACACTTGGTCTAATGAAACCCTTACTAAGAAAATCCTAGAGTTAAGAATTTATCTACTTTAGCTTGGTAGAAGCCATACATTATGGTGCAATAGAAATAGGTTTGGTGCACAACTCAAGATCAACAACAAACTCAATAGCACAATCAGGATAAAAAGCTGGTAGATCGATAGGGAAAATATTAGAAAACTCACGAACTACTAGAATAGAGTCAAGTGATCGACTCTCCACAATAACATCATGAATATAAGTGAGATAAGACTCACAACCCTTTGAAATAAGACAACTAGGATGAATATATGATATAATCCCCATCAGCTAGCAACTTGTCACTCCCCGCCATATGACTTGGGGTACACAGGTCATGGCAAAGGTAATAGTCCTAGCAAAATAATCTAGTACTGTATAATAGTATGATAACCACTCTATGACCAGAATCACATCAAAATCTGGCATGTATAATATAATAAGATCAAAATGAGTGTCAAGATCTTAAAAAATCAAAACACATGATCTGAAAACCCGATCCATTGATAAAGAATCACCTAGGAGAGTAGATACATAAAATAGTATTGATAATAAATCCAAGGATAACTGTAACCATATGGCATAATAAGTAGGAACATAAGAATAATTGGATCTTGAATAAATTAAGAAAAAGCCAACTAATGGCATACCAAAATCATACTTCTGAAGCAGCATCTGATGACCTAGCCTTGGGTCTATTAGGTTTGGAATACAACTGACCATGCCTGGACTTGGCTAGGCTCCTGACTGATCCCCTGTCCTACCAGCCTGAGAACCTCCACGAACACCTTAGAGAGTACTTTTACAACAATGCATACCACCTCTAGTTCAGGATAGAACTTCTTGAATCCATGGAACACTCAGAACTGAAGGAACCATCACCCTACAGCTTGGTCACTCTCCTAAGAAATAGCTAAAATCTCTACAACCATAACACACACTAGGCATAGTACTAAAACTTGAAGATCCAACAAACCCAAAATATCTATAAAGACTAAAATAACTAGAAGACGAACCTCTAAAAGATAAACTACTACCCTGGATAGAATGATTACTAAAACTAGACTAGCCTTCATCAATGATCTAAAGTATAGCCTGAACGGGCCTTCTAGGCTGACCTTGATACTGAAACAGATGATACGGAGGGTACCTACCCTAAGAACCAAAACCTCTAAATTGAGCTACTATGGTTCCCACTAAAACTACCCTAATAATGCAACCTCTTATCGCTGCCCTCTTGAGCTTCACAATGCAACTCTTCCAAAACCTAAGCATGATTAGAAACCTTAATAAAATACCTACCCAAAATAGCCAAACACTATGTCAACATAGATAGAGGAATTCTCAACCCCCTAACAAAGAAACAAGCCCTCTCATACTCAAAAGTTAGAATATAAATAACATTCCTATAAACTAATTAAATCAAGCCTCGTACTCTACAATAGTCATAGAGCCTTTATTTAACCTCAAGAACTGATCCTTCAATAATTCCTAAGACTGTAAGACATGTACTTCACCAAGAAGATCTGGAAAAATAAATCCATATTAGTAGGGACACCCAGATGGCCTGGAATCAATATGATCTCCCGACCAATGTTGAGCTGCCAAGTCCAATTAAAAACTAGTATAATCCAGACCATGAGTCTAAACTAGGCCAAATTATAAAGCCTATCCTTATAAGTGATCAATAATTAGTACACATCCTAGCTCGGTGCACTAGAAAACATAGGTGGTGATAATCTTAAGAACCTACCCAACATCTTCTACTCCTCAATAGACATAGCAGGCTGGGAAACTACCAGTTGAGAAGCTACTGAATGGGAAACTGCTATCACAAAAATGACCTCAACTTTGAAAGTCGCAGCTGGAGATTGCACCCCCATTTTAGTACTAGATTGATTCATAGATTATGCTCTATTAGAAGATTCACAATCAAAAAATCCCAAAAGATAAACCAAATGCTCCCTAAGTACTGAAGAAGAAATAACTCTGATAGAGCCTAGGCTCATCCTTGGTCCACTATCGTCTGGGGCAAAAAAATCTCTAGCTCAAAGATAGGAATAGAGTCTGGTGAAGTCATTTTATCATGGACCCTAGTTAGTGTAACGCCCTAAATCTGCTACCCAGAATGGTATACAATGCTCATGACCTCAAAGGACCACAAGATAATCCATGACTGATATCTATAACTGGGTACTAGATAATATATTGTATAAATGCAAAAAAAGTCTGAAAGGCCATAAGGTTCAAATATCTGGTAAAACATAATATCTGGAAATATACTATATTAATACCAAAACAAAACTAAAATAACTATCTGAACATGTTATTGTCTAAAAACCTCCAAAATATCTGAATGATGAGTTGATGAAACATATCCCCAACTAACTCGAACTGCTAAAATAACTAAGTACTAAAAGAATATAATAATCAAATAATAACATCCTTGAATGATGAGGACTCACGGATAGTCTATCTGATAAATGTCTAATCTACTAATTATACTCTGGATCTCATACTTCTGAACCTATGGTATAAAATACCATAGCATAAATGCGTCAGTATGATTGAATGTACTGGTATACTAGTGATGTAGGCTGAATACAAGGGGTTTATATCCATGAACAATACTAACTGACTGAATAACATGAATGTAAGAATACATGGATGAATATATGAACTGCAATTGAGATTATAAAATCACTGAATTTGAATACTGATAACATAAGTTTCGTATAAATAATATACTATTATCTGAATCACTGTGTCTAACAGTCCTATTTCTAAGGGAACTAGCTGAGTTTCGTACTGAGCTAGGTGACTGTATCTGACAATCCTAAATTCTATAGAACTATTTGAGTTCTATTACTATGATCGAGACTAAGACTATGACTGTGGGAAGTAGTTATCTAACCGACATGCTCCAAATAAGATAATATAATTGAGTTGGGGTTAAATCTATAACTCTAATTAGAAGGGTGTCAATACCACGCCATGGTAAGATAAGTTGTGAGTAATCCCTCATCTAACAGGTACTCTAAGAAAAATGGTGGGACCCTTATCTAACAGGTTAAGTCACCTCATCAACCTTCATCTAACAGGTTAGATGTCTTAACCTATGCTGAATGCGTAGTTCTAGAGCGTAAGGATTGGTTCTATGAATAACACCCTCTACTCATAGGTGAGTTTCCATCCTTAGGCTCATTAGCTGCTGAATCCTACTCCCATCTGATTAGACACTGAATTAATTATATTGAACTAACTGGATTGAGTTTATTGAGTTCTATTGACTGACGGAATATTACTGAGATTTGATAACTAAGATTATTGAGATTACTGATATTACTGAGATTACTGAGTCTTCCTGAGTCATGAGACTGACTAAATTCTACTGAACATGGCTTGAATGAGAGAATCTTGAAAACTAACACTGGCTCTAGGCACACAGCTAAATTGTCGGGTATAAATACCCCCAGGACTCGATAGCTTAAAAGTAATTCCTGACATAAATTTAAAAACACAACAATGGCTATACATATATCCATAATTCATTGACTAAGACATTTTATAAAACACTTGACGTGTATTAACTTGTACATGAATGAAGATTTTATTTTATCATACCATAATGGCACTTTTTCATCCACATAGACATTTAATCAAACACACGAGGAGCATACTTTGGTCATACCATCATTAATGCATCTAATTATCATTGTTGCATAGTTAAATTTGCAATTTGAAGGGTTTATCATAAATATTATGCAAATCATCACATACTAGAATCAATCATTTGAACATGTAATTCAAAACATGAATTAAAACCCCACAATAATATGGACATGGATTTCAATTCAACTAAATCATGAACATTTATAAATACACAAATCTTTGATTTTGAAAAGAGATTCTTGAGCTCCATGGGTTAAAGGGACCCATAACTCAACACTTGACATAACTGGGTGGATCATTTATTGAAGATTAGTGGAGGAAAGCTTGAATTCTTGACTTAGGATTAGACACCTAGGGTTTTTTGTTCTTGGGGATTGATCTTAGAGAGAAACCCTAATTTGATATTATGGATGACTAATGAAGTTATGAGCTTTGGTCTTGTAGAATTAAGGTTTAAAATAGGTGGAAAAAGATCCAAATACCTTTTTAAAAATAAGTTAAAATTGCTAATCGGAAGTGGTGATGTCTTGGGCGATGGTTTTTTGTTGTCTTGATGGTCCGTCGGTCCATCTCGTCATACTTGGCCAGAACCTAAAGTTCCTACCTCATCTCTGATAGTTTTAGCAATGATCCATTGCCAGCCTGATGGTCCACTGGTCCTGACCATCGCACTTCACAAAAAGATGAGTTCACTGCCTTTGTCGCGATGGCTTGGGCAACGGTCCATCATCCAGACCGTCGCTTCTGGGTGGTTTTGACAATTCTTTATAAAACGTCCATAACTTTTTACTTCGTTACTAGATTTGGATGAAATTGGTATCGTTGGAAAGTAATCAATTCCCATATGATAAAAATTCAAAATTAGGAAAATTTTATCTAATTTAAACATTAATCATTTAGGAAGTCATAACTAACTCTTCTGGAGACTAGATTTGACTTAAAGAAAGTTCGGGGTATTATAGTTGGTGACATATCCCTGGACTTTCTATTCCTTTAGGTTGTCCATAAACAATAATAGGATCCCTAGGCTCCATTTCAGGACCGTCATCTCATGCAGAAGTAGCGTGTGTCCTTGCTATGTTTAAAAGAGTGAAACCAAAGGAATTCCTTAGAAATAACTCTGACTCTTAGCATAAAATGAGTGAAAGAAGTGAATAACACCTAAGAATGTCCTATAGCCTCCTAAAGATAAGAAATAGATGTCATCATTTCAATCCATAGGACTCAACTAGACACTTTATCATGTACCAACAATATCGATGAAACCTAGCTTTGATACCAATTTGTTGTGACTCGATTTACAACATGATGGAAACTATTTTATCCTAATAGCAGGTAAGACAAATCATAGCACGAAGCTAGACAAATCATAGCACGAAGCTACACACAATGGGATAATTTAGTAGGAAATACCCTAAAATCCAAAAATCAACATTTAAAGAGTTTAAACACTAATAAAGTAGTCATAGCAGTCTAATAGATAGATAAAAGAGCAAGAACCATATGTAGACTCAATAATGTTGGTACAAGAGCTACTATAAATAATCCATAGGTCCTGAATAGTCAAATACACTCTATCTAAAAAATAAAAGACTAAAATAAGATATGTTGAAGGGAAAAGGGTAACTCTGAATTTAAGATCTCACGCAATCTCCAAAATCAACCTTGCATGAGTGTCACGTCAATAATGACAACTAGTACTTGAATCTTAACAAAAAGTTAAAGAACTGTAGTATGAGTACCAAAACCCTAAACACTCAGTAGGCATCATAGGTTAACTATGATAATTCATGATATAAGTACGATAAGACACAAGATATAATAAGCTAAGTAAAGGTTAAAGGGGCAAACCTTAAATATGCTCCAACATTACTGTGCATAAGCAAATAAATAAATATAGAAAAGTAATTTAAATATCACACAATTATAACTATTAAATTTAACCTGATAAGTCAATAAATGTGGAAAAATAAAGAACCCAATGCAAGCCCCCATAATCCTAGAGGGTATAATCATGATAAATAAACAACCCATGACCTATAACTCTATTGAATATTAGCTATAACCATCAACTATACATACTAAATCATATCATTTCCAACACCCAATAGTAGACTTCAGTAAAAAATTATATCATCATCATCATCATCATCATCTTCATAGGGTCGTCAATAGTATCATAATTCTAACATCATTTGCCAGACTTGAACTGAAACCATTTTATAAATATAATCATCAAATTTCAGGCTTTAAAAGAAAGTCATAGTATCAATATTTTCATCAATTTTTGGACTTGAGAAAAAACTCATATAAATAAACCATAACATATGCCATATCAATAAACCATAGATGAAAGCTATACCAATAAAGCCATTGAATTTTATAAAAAAATACCATCAACTCCTAATATCAAACTATTATACTTATTAAATATTAAATATCATCAAATTCATAAAAGGATCACTAATAAGGGTACAACATGCTAAAATAGGTCTACAAAAGCTAACGTAAGTCTTGCCTAAGGTGAGACAAATGGGCCCACTTCTAGACCTCGAAATATATTTTTAGGAAAATTCTACCCCATACTAGGCTGAGGTATCTAAATTTATATCTAAATGTTAAATAAGTCCTAATTATAACCAAACATAAATATATCCTAAAACATGAAAAATTAAGTCAATTATGTCTAAAATTATGGTTTTAAGATATCCTTAACAGTCCAACTAACCAAAACATCATCAATCATACCTCTAACACATAAATACAATCCTATACATAGCATATTATCATAAACATTCTTTAAAATAGCTAAGTAAATGAAGAAGGTAAACCTAGCCTACCTAGATGCCGAAGAAAAGAATAAAGAATCTATTAAACCATCAATTTACCATTTCGAGAATAATCCGTAATCAACTACATTATCAAAATCATAATCTACTCATCAAAAGAGAGAACAAAGATGCACATATTTCACTATTGTGCTTTGGGTCTAAAATTATGTATAAATTCTATATGGGACAGAAATCATAGTTTCAAAACCAACACAACACCCCTCTATGGTCAAGGGATATTTACCCCAAAAATGGGTAAATTTTGAGATCTAATGGTCCTACAATAGATACACCATTACTTTTTGGATTTTATATAAAAGATGGAGGAATTAACCATGGAATAAATGTTAAGATAACCCAAATTTGTTGAAGAACCGCATAAATTAACTATACAACAGCTCTATAATTGATTATCCCATGAATTCCCACTTTGTAGGGTTCACTATTATAGATAATAGATGAAAAATAGTGCAAGTTGGGCTAAGTGGAGTATTTATCCCCTTAAAAGGCCTGCGGGTGACTCTTAAGTAATCATCCATCTGCTTAAGCGATCATCACTTAAGAAATCTAGTGTCACTTAAGCGACACTCGCTGTCTCGACACATGTCACATAAGCGACCCATGTATTGCTTAATTTATATACACTTATGTTATAAAAACCTCACTTTTGCAATACCAGGGGACTAAGCTAGACCACTTAAGCAATCGGCTAGTCGTGTACATAATGCACTAATACCAGCTGAGACTTAAAATTTTCCAAGTCTCCGCCAACCATTTGAGATTCATCTAAAACTTGTATACACAAATGAACTATGATTCCTATATACTTAAAAGTTCTAGACTTAATAGCGCAGTCTAGATTTGCATCAGAGGTTATTTAAAAGAAAAGTGGATCCCTCACCTATGTGCCATTTTTCTTATTTGTCGGACAACAACCTAAAATGACTTTGAAAGCCTCAAGACTCAAATCAAGGCTTTACCAAGACAAAAATTAATGCTATGGATCTTTTAAAATAGTATACATTTGCATATGAGGTTATTTTACTATGGTTTTCACCTTCTAGACATTTTGAACCAACAAAGAGTTCAAAATAATGAATTGATTTTAAAAATAAAATGAACTATCTGATTACCAAGCTGTTAGTTCCAACAAGTCATAAATTACTTGTGTCACCTGTAGGAAACTTATAAATGACACATATAATCATAAATATAGAAAATGACCTAGAGGGTCGTTACAGTTTCCTTTGATAGATTTCTATTCTGTGTTGTTTTGTTGCTTGAATATTCTATCTTCTTCTTCAAACATAACATTGGATGTTCAACATAATACTAATCTTCATTGTGTCCATGAATTATGCAAGTTTTAATGTATTTTGGGACATACAACAACAACAAACCCAGTGTATTTCCTCATAGTGAGGTCTAGGGAGGGTAAGATATACGTAGTCCATACCTCTACATCTAAATAATATTTGATTCTAATCCACTTCTCTACCATTTGTCCATTATATTTTCTCATGCTAATATTAATAATATTTAGAAATTCTCCAAACAGATGTACTGCAACTTTAGCTCTAGTGCAACTAGTCTATTTTAGTCTTTGGTTGCCATGAAAACTTGTAAAGGTTTACCCACTTCTATCGCTAATGAAAAAACACTCTCCCATCTAAAGAAGTTTGGAGGAAGCGATGAGAAAGATATACATAAAATAGGGATTGTCGTTTCCTCCTTCAGATTAAATAGTGGATCCTACATTATTATTATCATTGGGTGGATCCCACTCTATTTCTTAGAGACCTACATTGAACTCTCATCATCAATTCACATTGCTTAGGAATTAATCTTCATATATCTTGTTTCTTAGTCCATCGATACGAAAACTTTTATATTATTGGATTATAATAACCCTCTAGGTTATTTTCTTCCTTTTCATGAATTTTTTATATTTTGGGTTTCCCATAGCCGCTAAAGCATTTATAACTTGCTGGGACCATTGGTTTGGTTTTTGAGAATTTTTTTTGAATTATAAGCTACTTTTCTTGGAGCTTTTAAAGTTGACAACTTTATCATTGGCCAAAACTTATAGCAAATGAGCCTTGAATAAGAATTTTGATGGTTTTGTTAGCTTTGGAATGTCAATTTTATATTAGGAGGACCCTTGTTATAGGATTCAAGGTTTCCAGGCTTATTTTTTGCTATTGGATGGAAATTGGTGAAATTTGAACGGTGGGTGTGGGGCCCTTATTTTTAGAAAAACCTTTGGTGGAAATGTTGATGATTTTATTGATCTAGAATACTGAATTTCATAGGATAACATTTTTTGTTTTCACTCATAAGGTTCTAAATAAATCTTGATGAAGCTTGGCATTTTGCTGATGCAAACAGACCTGGTGCAGGTCAATGTTGCTCTTAACATTGGCAAGGTTTTTGCCACATTAATTGAGTTTCAAGTTTCTTAACATAATAATCATGAGCCTCCTCTCACATTTGTGAAGTAATCCTAATCTAACCCAATCCATCATGTTCTTTGCATTTATAATGGACTCCTCATATTTGCAAAAAGTCAGGCTAGTAAGGTCCCTCATTTACAGTAGGGGTCCTATATTTGTGGTGAAGGACTGGGTCTATCTGTTTCTATCTTTACAAAATTTCCTTCAGTTTCTAATTGCTTTTTCCCCATTAATATACCAATAAGCTTTGAAAACTACTGGTATAATAAATTGAAACTAGGATAAGTAGAGGATGTTTAGGTGATCATTTTTTATTAGTTGCTTTATAAATTCTTAACCTAAATCTTTATTTAATTCTTGATTCTAACTCTTGTTATCCTTATATTTGGATTGTTTTGAGCCCTAATTAAGAATCCACCTGTGCTTAATTTTTGAGCACTCATTCCTTATTCTTCAAGAAGTTTCTTGATAGATTAAATTTTAGAATTCTGTTAGCAAGCCCTACGGGCCTATTTTTGACTTGATTTTTACTTTGATTGTTATATTAAAATATGGGTCTCATTTAATCTTTTTAATATGTAGATTATGATTTTGAAAGATCAAAGTCATTAAGAGTTCGAGGAGCAGAGACAAAATGCTTATGGATGGTTTAAGACTTTGTTCTATAATGAGGTGGGGTACATTCTACTCTTCTCTATGCTATTATGTATTATGTAGACTTTATGGTAGGTGTTCGTTTAGGATAGGCTTATATCTAGTTGTGTCTTGGGATGACATATTAAGGGGATTTAGACTAGAAATGTAGTTTGAGTTTTACCCTAGTATACTCGCTACAGTTGTAGGGTTATGTTGAGCTTGATTATATAAGTGTTATAACCTTAAGTTCATTCTAAAATAATTATTGTCTGTATAGGGGTAGTACTTTTCCATTTTGATGATTTTCCTCAGTTAAACTCTCTCGGTAGTATTATGCCTCTTGTTGTTTTTGTTGTTGAGTTTTTATTTATATATACTCTTATTGTTTAGTATATGATTGGTCCAAAGCTCATGGTTATGAGACTAGTTAGATACCAAGTAAGTTCTCTAATCCTTAAAAGAGTTGTGACTTTGGTTATAGACCCTTAGGTTCTTACAATTGCCTTGTATGGATACTGGTGATGGCATGCATACACTATCCACATTCTTCGATTATTCTAGTGGGACGATTATAACTAAAATCTTGATTTTGCTATTATTTTTCATAAAGCAGTTTATGCCAACTTTTTCACTTTTAGAACTAATTTTACAATGGAATTCATACCACCGTTATTATTGGTTGATGACTTGTTAACCAAGCATACTAATGTGGACACTAATATCAAGATATTTTTTTTCCATTCTCAAACCGCTCATCTATTACTATTCACTTACTTTTGTCAAGTGACATTTTGACATCTTATAAACAATTCAACCATTTTAGTCCTAGAATTGATTTTGGGCACTAAATTGTATGGATTTATACTTATTTAGCCTCGGGTCTATTCTGAGCACTTATTATACTCTTATTTCTCTCATCTACTAGATAGAGTAGATTGGTGGTGTTACATTTTTGGAAGTCCTAATTTTGGTCTAGGCTATATCTATAGATATCTTAAGTACCCTATGGTTCCCTTTGCCTAGGAACCATATGACATAAAAGGTGATAACTTATAGGTCCTTTCTTGCATGACGAGGAGCCAAATGACGTGTATACACATGGTATGATATGAAACTCGGTTGGTATGGTAGTTGTCATGACACAAGACTACCCCCTAGTCATAAAATGGTGCTTAAAGTCACAAGCTATTCCAAGCAAACCCATGGCCTTGCATGATACTAAGAATGCTATAATAACTAATGTAAAATCACTGTGCAGAAGCTAAACTGAATGATGAAATAATAACTCAACTAATAATAATGTCTGAGTATAGAATCACAAAAATTGAACATCTAACTGTATGTCTGAAAGCCTCTACCATGATGAGTTGCTGGGAAAAATTCCAAGCTAACTCTAACTTTCTAAAGCTAAAATTAAATAGATCTAAACAATGATACTATTCCTCGAATGATGAGAGCTCACGAAAGTACTATTTCTAATATTCCTGGAGATCACATTAAGCGCAATTCGAATACTGAGTGTCAGAACCTATATTATGAGATAATATATCACGAAAAAAGTATGCAATCAGTACTTTGAATGTATAAATTATGCGAATAGTAACTAACTAATATAGGCTAAACATAATGTATGTAACATGGTAAACTGATGTAAGACCGTGTAATAAAAAAGTACTGTATGATAAGATGAATAATTGAATACAAGGTCATATAATTATCTAAATTTAAACTATTAGATATGGACTGAAGGAGATAATAATAAATAAAATACCCCAATCAGAGCTAACCAATGTCTAACATGTCACTCCAGCTGGAAGGGTGTTAAGTACAATGCCATGGGTACGAACACTGATTAATATGGATCTGCTAAACTAATGTCAAAAAGGACTAAGGTGTCAAGACTGGTCTAAAAGGTGACCCATTAGAACTATGGTGGAGCCTTAGTTTTAGAACTTAGAGACTTCAAAAAAAGATCTCAACCTAACTTACGGGCGAGTTGTCACCCCTGCATCCGCTCGGTGCTAAGTATTACTCATAACTAAAATACACTGGTAACTGAATTTTGCGATAATAATTATAATTTTAAGAATAGAAGTATATGTATTATATGAAAACATTCAAAAACTTATATGCTGGAGGACATAATACTAATAATTATATACATGAAATCTTATGTCATTGGGTGTTCATAACCCATTTATCTGAAGAATGCAACTATTATACCAATTTTATAAACTGAGTGAATTTATGGAATTTAATAACTCAATTCCAACATTCTAGATTTCATAAAATAATTAGGGTTCATAATTTGAAAATATAATCATACTAAAATTCATGTTAAAGCATTGGTCTATAACTCAATGAGATCAAGGAACTGGAATAATAAAGATTTCACAACATTCATGAACCCTAAGCTCCGAGGAAGGAATTAAAGTAGGGAATTCAATTATCTTTAGGACTCAGCGGGTGAAAGGATACCTACTAATTAAATTCCACATACTTGAAGATGAAAAGCATGAAGAAATCCTTGAGTTTGGAGCTTGAAAGGGATTAACCCTAGTTTACATTGGAGGAATAATAATAACTTCTTTTATCTCTTTAAGGCCATGTATTGAATGAATTTGGGTAATGAGGGACTTCGCATAGTATTTAAATTAATAATAAGCCTTGGAGTACCATAAAAAATGTTGTTCTGAGGTTAAAATAGTGGAAAAAACTGATGTGCCCTTTTAAATTTGGAATGAAAAACTGTTGAAAAGCTTACGAAACCTCCCTATTATCATGGGACAAACCAACCATTATGGGTGGTATTCATTGTTTGGAGTCTTAATTTAGGCTCTCTAAACTTGACAACACAAGCCTTAGTATGATTGAGTGACCCATCTATGGTTGGACCTTGGTTATTAGGTTGTAGGTTCCAATCAGATCAACTTTAGAAGTCACAATCATACCTAAGATTGTGGTTTTTATCCACGGTCGTGCTTCCCTCTCATGGGTGAAAGTTATAATTGTCAAATTTTTGATGTTTGGGACTATATTTATAAGACAGGAGAATTTACAAGTCATACAATCTCACCATTATCGTACCTATGCTCGTAGGTTCTCACTACTAGATAGCATTCACTAAAATAGCCATAACTTTTCTCTCTGATATTGGATTAAAGAAAAGATGGATGTGTTAGAAATAAAATCAAACTATCTATCATTTGGTGAATATTGAGATAAAAAATACTCAAAAATAGAAGAGCTATAATCATTTGAAGTTCACTATAACTAGATTTTTCACAGGAAATCAATCTATAAGGAAGGTTTTGACTTAGACATGATCAAGGAATTACCTGTGGCCTTAATACATATATAAATCACTTCACATATAACCCAAACGTGATATTTGATTTTACATGTACTTGAATCATGATTCTAATGTTATCTTAGATTTTTGGGGTGTTACACTATCTCTCCCCTAGGGTCATTTATTCCCGAATAAGAACTAACTAAGTTGAAGTGTTAGGGAAAGAGTTGCTATCCAAATATTGAGTTTCTAAGAGATAAATACTAACATGATTATTACGTCTATAATTTAACCATGGAATCAACAAAACTCATGAATGTATGTTATTACATGGGATTAACTAGGTGACATGAGACAGAAAGAATTAATAAATTAAAGGGAAACTATTAGATCAAGTTGGAACTGAAGTCATAGGGAAATGATGGGGGTACTTGGTCATCATATTTTATCTACTTTCCAAGTAGCTCCATCAGCTGATTAATTCTACCAAAGAAACTTTATTAAGGCGACCTCCTTATTTCTCAACTTACAAACCTGACAGTCAAGGATCTCAACTAAAACCTCTTTATAAGAGAGACTATCTTTCACACCTACTATCTCTAAGGGCACAATCGATGTAGGATCAACAATTTATTTCTTTAACAAGGTTATATTAAAAATTGGATACAGCGATGCTAATACTGTAGGAAAATCTAACTCATATGATACATAGACAAAATGACCCACAACCTTATAAGGACCAACATAGCGGGGACTAAGCTTTCCATTCTTACCAAGTCACTTCCCCCTTTCATAGGTGAAACTTTTATGTGGACAAAATCACTAATAACAAACTAAAGTTACATTCTCCTTACATCTACATAGGATGTCTAACAACCTTAGCTATTTTTTGACTTTCTCTAATCAACTGAACTTTCTCCATAGACTCTTGAAACTAAATATGGCCCTATCAAGGTAGCTTAACCAACTTCAAACAACCCAATTATAGATATACACCTACTACTATAAGGTTCTTTGAATGGGTCAAAATGAATACTAGAGTGGTAGTTATTATAACAAACTTCAGTCAAAGGAAAATGACTATCCCAACTTCTCTTAAAGTTAATCGTACTCTCTCTCAACATAGTTTTTAAGGTCTAAATAATTCTCTATGCCTGACTATATTTTGTGGGTAAAAGGTTGTACTAAGATGAAATTAGGTACTTAGACCTTTTAGAAAAGTCTTCCAAAATCGAGAGGTAAACCTAGTACCTCTATTTGAAGTCATAGTCAAAGGGAATACATGAAATTTCACAAACTTCCTAAGGTAGAGTCAAGTGTTAACAAGTATGAAGTGGGATGACTTAGTCATACAATCCAGAATAATCCAATTAGAATCATGCTATCAACAAATATGAGGCAACCGTATCGTAAAGTCCGTATTCACGACTTTCCACTTCTAAGTAGGAATGTAGATATCTTGAAGCATAACAATAGGTATCTATTGCTCAGTCTCAACTTGCTGTCAATTTAGATACTTAGCCATAAATTCCACGATATACTATTTAATTCCATTCCACCAATATACGTCCCATGAATTATGGTACATCTTAGTGGCTCTAGGGTGAATGGATATTGATGCCTAAGAGGATTTGCTGGCATCCACTATCGTAAGTCATTTATATCCTAAACACATAGTCTTCCCTGATAATGAAGATCACCATCTCACCCTAGGAGAAAACCTTAACGATCTGACTCTAGAAAACTTTTTTTTAACTAAGACATATAGGATAACTATCTTTATTTTCATGCATCTCACCTATCAAGAAAGATTCTGAACTATTTTAATTTAAGCTATTGCCATCGATTGAATCCACCAATTAAAAACATAATCTAGCAAGATAAACCTCAATAACTAACACTTTCTTCTAATCTTACAAATAAGCAACACTTCCCATTGACAACCTACTAGTGTCATACACAACATTGTCTTATCTTGGATGGTATGTGACACTCATATCATAATCCTTCAATAACTCTAGCTATTTCTTCTCACAAAGATTAAGGTCTTTCTAAATGAACACATATTGAAGGCTCTTATGATCAGTGAACATACAACATAAACCCTATAGAGGAATTCCTCAAAATCTTTAAGTAAAAAAAACTACTGCCAGCTCAAGATCTTGAGTCAGGTAGATTTTTTCCTGAGGCTTGAGTTGTATAGAGTCATATTTTATAAATTTTTCATGCTTCATCAACTCACAACCAAGTCCTTCTATAGGAATTAATAAATTATAAAACTATCTGAATACACTTGCAAAGTCAATACTGAAATAGTGGTGAATCGAGTCTTCAACTATTGAAAACATTTCTTACATGAATCAGACCACTAAAATTTGTCTTTCTTCTTAGTCAATATCGAAATGGGAGAAGGAATAGAGGAAATTCATTCAACCAACCATCGATAGGTGTAGGATAACTCCTCACTACTTTGGTCTTTTGAGGATAAACTTAAATGTCTTTACTTGAAATAATATGGCCAAGGAATGCTACTGATATTAACCAAACTTCACACTTGTTTAACTTAGAGAATATTTGATAATCTTTAAGAGTCTATAAAACAATCCTCAATTGATTTTCATGTTTATCTTAATCCAAGTATAAATGAGGATGTCATCTTTGAAGACTATAATGAACACGTCCATGTACCATTTGATAACCCTATTCATCAAGTTCTTAAAAGCTGTAGAAGCATTAATTAGTCCAAAAGTCATAACAATAAATCTAAACTAACATTACAAAGTTCTAAAGGCTATCTTCAGAATATCATGCTCTTTGATTCTAAGATGATAAAAGAATCTAAGGTCTATCTTAAAGAAATAATTAGCACCCTAAAGTTGGTTGAACAAGTTATCTATATTATGAATGGGATACTTATTTTTGAATATGACTTTGTTCAACAAAAAATAGTCAATGAAAATTCTAAGAGAATTATCTTTCTTACACTAAAAAAGATCTAGAGCACCATATGGATAGATGGGCTAGGCCTGATGAAGCCTTTTTCTAGGAGATTTTTTAACTATTCCATAAACTCCTTTGTAGTGACCCTTCTGGCCATTTCTTGTGATTCTGCTTATTTTCACTACTAGAGTTATTCCATAGCCACCCTAAGTCATTTATAACTTACTAGAACTGATAGTTTGGTTTTTGGGTAATTCATTTGTTTTTTAGAACCATTTCCCTATTTAGAAGTCTTTGTTGGGTTCAAATAGCCGCTGAGCAAAAACTTTAGCTAAAAAATATCAAATACATATTTTGACTGTGCTATCAGCTCCAAAATATCAAATCTAGGTTAGACAGACCTTTTGTTTAGGTCTCATTGCATCTAAACTTATTTTGACCTATTGGTTATAAAGTTGATAAATTATAAATTAGGGGTGGGGTTAATATTTGTTTGAAATGACCTCGGATGTGAAATATTACTTTGCCAATGCATCTGAAATGTCAAAATTTATGCAGCGTAATTCATTTTCTCATATTGGATTCAGGATGCATCCCATGGCATTGGCCAAAACTTGGAAAATATTTTAAGTTTCAGCTATCATCTGGTGTCATAGATGGTACTGTGATCATGGAGGAATTTTTGTAATTGCAATGTTACATAAGACCAAGGGCTTGGGGAGAGATACTTAAATGCAATTTTGGTCAAGAATTAGCCATTTTTACAATTGCTTTAAGTCCCCAAAACCCCCGTAGAGTATGTAGTCAACAAATTGAGTTTTGGGTGATGATTAGGAGATTGAATAACTTGCGTATTCATAATTAACAAAAATTTAAGGTATGAATACGTCATTTATAGTATTAAATTCTTGATAATTTAGCCCAAACCCCATTTAGCTTGAGGGCATGAATTAAGCCCAAATAATCTTGATATTCACTTGATTATTAAGAGATATAACTTCCCAATGGTAATTGAACAATGGGTTGGTATTAAAAACTCATTTTCCATATGTGGGACCCATTTGGAAGTTTTTGTTGTTGTTCTTGGACCCGAAACACAATGGGGCAATATAGGCAATGAAATTTTTATAATGATGTATAAATTGTGTCTTTGATAGCTTAGCTCCTTGAAGAAGCTTTGTAGAAAGGAAAAGAGAAGGTTATTGGTTCATGATCTATATTCAGATTTGAGGTAGGTTAGTCTTATTTCTTGTTAGATTGAGATTTATAGTATAATTATTATATCTTGTTATGATTGGGAGGCATTTCAGATATTGGAATGGTAGATGTTAATCTTTAGGATTAGTTGAACCACTTAGATAATTGAACTCATATTATGGTATACTTTACCTATAGTCTAGAACATTAGCTAGTTGAACATGTTATCTTATGAATAATATGAGAATATTCTAGTTGTTCTAGTTAGATGGGAGTGACCTTGTCACTCATACTAAGAGGAAGTTGACTTTAGTTGTGTATAGTGGTAAACTTGGCCCTAGCCACTTTAGTTGAACTAAGGGTAGTGCTTGAGGAAAAATTGTACTATAGAACTAGTGTGATTTGATAAACCTCTAAGACATGATCTAGATAACTTAGCTTAGTCTTGGGTAGAAGTTGGAATTGAAGAGAAACTTTGGATACCATAAGCGGAACTTGACCCGCCATAAGCATAGATTATATAGTTTTATTAGTGACCTAGATACTTGTTAAACACCTAGAATGTTCCTTTGGTAATATGATGGATAACTCCTGTAAATGGTATATTCATGACGTTTGTATTAGAAATAATGTTCATAATTGTTGCCTAAATTATTGTTAATACTTGGATAGCAATGGAATGTCTTATAAATGGAGCCCATGACTATGTTATAGCTTAAATCTTTGACTAAATTACTATGTGAGCCTTGGATTATGTTATTACTCATATTATGTTCAAGCCTAGTGACTAAACTAATGGTTTTTCTAAATATTCTCTTGTACTAGTATTGGGAATCATGCTAATAATAATGGGCTCTAGAAGGTATAACCATGGATTTGTAATTGACTATGCTAATGAGTATGTAAAACTTGATAACACATTAAGTGTTCATACTATATATATGTACATGTCCTTGCAACTATTAATCTATTATAACGATAATGATTAATGAGGTACTATGGTATATTTTTTCTTAATTCTCCTTTACTTTAGCACTCGTGGGGTATGCACTTACTGTAGATTTAATTAAATATATTTATATATATATATATATATATATATTGATGCTACAATGGTGTATGGTAAGTCTGGAGGATATATTAATATTATGATGATGCCCAATAAGTTCAGAGGATATATTGACATTATTATGAAGCCCGACAAGTTCGTAGGTTTATTGGCATTATGATGATGCCCGGTAAGTCTAGAGGATATATTGATGTTATGATACCTGCCAAATCTGAAGGATATATTGACGTTAAGATGATTCCCGGCAAACCCAGAGGATATATTGACGTTATGATGATGCTCGATAAGTTCGGAGGATATATTGACAATATGATAATGGTAGATAAGTCTGGAGGATATATTAATGTTATGATGATCCCCAGTAAGTTCAGAGGATATATTGCCATTATGATGATGCCTGACAAGTCCGTAGGATATATTAATATTTTGATGACTAGTGAATTAGTGGTTATTTAATAATTATTGGTTAGCTAATAATGAGTAGGTAGAGTATATTGATGATATAAATATCTATATGTTGAAATAACTATGGGTATGAGTGCTTTCGTATATGTTATTTAACTGCGGTAATGGTTGATGATTATAAATGTGGGAAAATGGCCGTTGATAGGAAATATGGAAAACCATGGAAAATGATGAGTTTGTTTTATATCTATATACATTGATGATTTGATCCTTGATGCACGTTCCGGTGGTGTGGGGTGCCATGATAGGTTCTTAACTTTATGTTCTTTTAGGTGTACTCCTTAGCAGTATGGGATGCCGTGGTGAGTTCTTTTACTTTATGCTCTATTAGATGATTGTGCACCTAGTGTTTATACGGTTGTAATTGTGTTAGTGTTGCTTTATTCTTCCGGATTATTACTCCTTATATAAGGTGGTATTGGTACATATTGATATGATATATCAAAATATCATTATAGTTTGGTTATCTAATACTTACAGTTATGATGAAAATGATTCACATTTCATTTAATACCTTGACTTAGAGATATTATCTTGCTTTATATCATGATTTAGCTCAGTCATACTATGATGCCTACCGAGTACCCACTGTTTTGGTAATCATACTACACTTTTGTAGCTTTTTGGTGAAGAACCAAGTACCAGTGTCCATCGCTAATTTAAGATTGTACAATGCTAAACTTCCAGAGATAGAGTGAGCTATTAGAGTTTTGAGTCAACTGTTTCCCTCTATCTCTTTTCAAATTTTTGTATTCTAGATGAAAGTGTTCACTATTTTAAGCTTTTGAGTTGTATTCCTATTATATACATAGATTGTCTTGTACTAATATTACTAGGTTATGGGATTAGTATCTGTATTTTGATTTTCTTCTTTTAGTGGAACACTATTGATTATAATTGTAATTGTATATTTAGGCCCAGTTGGGCATTTCTACCTAACTAACCCATTACTTTAGCTCCGGGTTGTGGTAGTAGCTTACCTACTAGTGGGTTTTAGTATGTTCCATCATAATTTATGAATTGAGTTGTGACATCCTTATACTTGGATGGAGCCATTCTATAAGATGGAATTGAAATAGGTTCAGTATCTAGAAGTAAATCTATTCAAAAGTCAATTTCTCACTAGGGAGGAACTCCTTGTAGATATTCAGGAAAAACTTTTGGTAATTTATCTACCACAGGATCTTAATCAAAAGTTGAGGTTTCAGAAATTTAATCCTAAAACTGAAATAGTTGATAGATTTACCTTTTGAAAATTATTATCCTATCCTTAAGGTAAGAGATAACCGACCTATAGACACTGAGTGTACTATTCTTGCACTCTATGACTGGCTCATTTTGGAACTAAAACTAGATTACTCTATTTCTACAATAAATTGAGACACAAAAAGAGTGGAGCCAATCTATTTTAAGAATATCATCAAAATCTTTGATGTATAACTCTACAAGATCAACTTAGGAGACATTTTATAAAATTATGACTAGGCAATTTCTATATACCCATCTGGAAATGACTGAATTAGTAATTAGAGTAGTGACTAAGAAAGGTTTTGAGAGAATATTAGGACTAACACCGTAGTCTACTTCTATATAAGGAATCACAAAGAAAAGTGTATCTTCGAGATGTAACAATGCATAAACATAATTATGAAAGACTTGTAATGTACCATTAACCATATCAGGAGAACCTACCTTATCATGTTGATTTTGATAAACATATAGCCTATTTTGACATTATTTGTTAGATGCATTAGATTAGGCACCCTACTGAGTTGGGTGACCTGCTGGAGCTTTTAAAGGGTTAGACCAAATTTGCTAATGAGCATCCTTACATTCTTTGTGAATCCTCTAGACATTCCCTCAATATTGGATTACCACAATAAAAGAAAATATCACTTCCAACCATACACCCACCCTTGTGGTTCTTACCATACTTTTTTCATATCGAGTTGGTATGAAGACTGCTAACATTAATCTAGGACTTAGAGCATGGTTGTAATGACCCTCCACGTCATTTTTCATGTTTCTACTTATTTTTGCTATTAAAGCTTTTTCATAGCTACCCCAACTCTTTTATGAGTTGTTGGGATTGACAACTGGGTTACCAGAAATATCATTTGATTTTTGGAGAGAATTCTCTATTTAGAAGACTTTGCTAGATCTAAATAGCCACCGGCCAAAAAAAATCAATAGGTGATATGGGATGCAAATTCTGACTACACCAGCAACTCCAGAATATTTATTTTAGGCAAGGTAAACCTTTAATTTGGGTCCCAAAAGGCACCCGAGCTCATTTTGACCTATTGGTTGGAAAGTTGGAAAATTTAAAATCTAGGTTCGGGACCATTATTTGGTTGAAATGACCTTGGATGTCCAACTTTTCCATCACATCCAAATTATCGAATTTAGTATGGTTACATAGTTTATTTGCGTATATCAAACTCTGAATGAATCCCAAGGCATTAGCAGAAACTTGGAATTTTTTTAACTTTTAGCCTAAAACAAGTTGTGCGATCGCACCAACGAGTATAGCAACCACCGTACCTACTCCTGTATCTAGGTAGTGTAATTGTGCATATGGTTGTGTGATTGACATACCTGAACACCTGACATGGGTATAAAAAGACCCATTAGGCCTAATTTTTGCCATTTTCACTCATTCTTGAGATAAAAAAACCCTAAAATAGTGTGCTAACCATAATTTGAGACTTAGGGTTGACTTGGGAGCTTGAGTAACATCTATTTTTGCAAATATCTTCAGATTTAAGAGAAGATTTCCTCACTTTCCTAAACCCCAAATAGCTTGAGGGCTTAATTTTATCCCTAAATTAGCTTGGTTTTTACCTTTTTTTTGAGGGGTATGATTCCTTGATTATGTATGAATTTTGTCTTGGTCTTGTAATGCATTTTTCATAACCGAGACCCACATGGGGTTTTTGGTATCATGGTTGGACCTGAAGCATAATGGTTCAATATGGGTATAATTATTCAATTATTGATGAGTAGATTATGATTTTGATAGTGTGATGACAATTTTGGGATTGTGAAATGAAGACAAGCATTTGGTAAATGATATAAGAATTTGTACTTTTGCTTTGAGGTAGTCTTCTTTTTACACTTCTTCATAAGATAATGCATGCCATATATTGCATGTGAATGTGAATGTTAAGATGACTATGGATAGAGTAAAATAGTCTTGATTATTAAAGTTTACGAATTAGATAAGAGTTTTGACCCATAAGTTGAAATATTTATTACACTTCCAGAATCCAATTGCTTTCGCCCTAGATTGAACTAATTTTAGAATGGACATGATATGATGCTAGGTTTGGGATGTGGTTTATGCATTGAAACCTTGGTTATTATAACGAACCTTATATATGCTATTGTGGTGATCTTGAAACTTTAATTTAGATGGAGTTGACTTAATTGGATGTGATACCCCGTATTTCCCTAGCTTCTTTTAAATCTCAAAATAAAGTATTCCAAAATAAATTCTTCTAAATACTCAGAATTTTTCAGTTTAAAGCTCACCAATGAGTAGGAAATTCAGTCAGCTTTCCAACGATATAAAATTTTTCCAAATTTGATACCCGGGTGAAGAGTTAGAGAAAATTTTCTAGAACAGTGTGCCAAATGGCACATCACCGCATTGCAGAGTCTAGCAAAATGACAATTGTTAGATTCTAGCAAGACAACATGATAAGACTGCATCACGAAGCTGTGCCAGTTATCGATTGGCATGTTCCAGTGAAGCTCCGCGATAACGGCGCATCGCGCCAAGGGCTATATTCAGAATTGTCCTTTTCCAGTGTGACTCCACGATTATGGAGCATCGCGCCAAGAGTCATTTTCCCTTTCGTCCCTTTTTAAATAGTATCCACCACATTCCAGTGGTTCATCGTGATGCCACCGCATCGCGGTAGAGGCTAATATCTAGACCCTTTAGTGACAAAATTTTTATTATTCCAAGGGGTAATTTGGTATTTTCCATGGCCCTAATCAATCTAACAACGAAATTAAACCCGTAATTAACCTAGTTATAGCATGTTTTCCTCACATTCTCTCAAGATTAAAATATTCTCTCTCAAAGGGCAAAACCCTAGCTTAAAGAAATCAAGAAAAAACTCAAGAATTCCATAAAGAAACTTCAAGAACTCATCTTCTCAGTTATGTTAGGTGTTCATTCATGGGTTCCTTTCAACCATGAAGTCCAAGAACCCTTTTAAACTTACAAGATCTCAGATTTATGAATTTCATGCTTGAAATTGGTTGTGTTCATGTTCATGATAGTAATTGGGTTTCAATTCATGATTAATTATAAGTTTCCATGAAATTAAAATGGTTTATGTGATAAGTTATATGAATTGCATGCTAAACCCTTAAATTTGAAATTGATTATTGTATTCATGATGTTCATGTGTTAACCATTATAATGTGAAATAATCTATGCTCCTCCAGTATTTGCTAAAATGCCTATGTGAAGTAAATAGTAGAATCATGACTTGTCATTATGTTATCCTAATCATGTATAAGCTTATGCCCTACAAGTGTTTGATAAAATGTCTCTATGAATGAATTATGAACAAGTGGACATTGTTATACTTCACAAGATATTGCTACTCTTTACTTTCAATCAGTTACAGAACTTAGTAAAACTTAGTATCAGTCCAACTCAACTTAGTCTAATAATCAGTTAAGCATCTATTCAGTTTGGAGTAGGATTCAACACCTAGTGAACCCAAGAATGGGGGCTCACCTGCCATTAGAAGTTGTTATCACCAGAAATAGTATTTTCATTCCAAAATTATATAGCTAGCATAGGTTGATACATTAACCTACCAGTTTAGGGTTGATGAGGTATTTCTACTTGCCAGTTAAGAGTACCACCGTTCTCATTAGAATACCTTCAAGATGAGGGTAACTCTTTAGCTTGTCTTTACCCGTGGCAAGGTACTGACACCCTTCGAATTGGGGTTACATCACTACAAAAAAACTGTGTTTGGCAAAAAAATTTACTGACAGACCAAATTTCATCACTATATAGCGACGAATTAGCAATAGATATTTCAATTTGGTCGTAGACATAGCAATCCAATTTTTTGACATGTTATTAGCAATAAATCAGTGACATAATTGTCATTTCATTACTAAATAGTAGCGGGAAAAATTGGTGCCTAAATTTAGTGATGGATTAGCAACGAAATGTTGATCACTTTGTTAATTATTTTGTAGCAACGAATTTAGCAATAAACTTTCGTCGGTGCCCTTCATTTTTTTAAAAAAGTATTTTATTTAGTGAACAATGAAGCCATCGTAAAATATTAATTTTTATTGTCTAATTAATTATTTTTAGTATAGAAAAGGGGGGAATAGGGTTAGGGTATTAATATTATTCCTAATTTCTTTCACATTCATGCCTCTCACTTTCTCTTAGTCACATCTCCATCTCTGATCTCACATCTTTATCCCTAATCTCACGCCCTTTCAGTGCCGAAGATCTCACATCTCTGATCCCCTATCTCCTATCTCACATCTCCATCTCCAATCGTAAATTGAAGGTTAAAGCTCAAAAAAATTCTGTTAACCCTTTTTCTCCATATCATTTACATGTTTAATTTCTATTGTTATTTATAGTATTCTTGTTTTTATTTCATCTTCACTTTCTGTCTAATCTCGATCTTGTCAAATGTCACTGGTATTGCCTCTTAAAAGTTGAATAGCTATTGTTGGTCCATTCTTTGTTATTCTACGCATCAAAACTTATCCCATTTTGCCTTACATACTCTCTTCCTTACAAACACTGTGAATAAAGGATGAGATCAGCCGTTTTCATCACTTACAACTTTATTTTCTATTAGTCTTATTCTTTCTCTGAATAGTAGAAGGTTTTCACTTTCTGGGGTTCCTCAATAGCCTAAAGAAAAGATTTTTATTCTATTTTTTTGCGTGATTAAGTTAGCATGTGGCTCTAGTGTACAAATGATTATGCTTTTTGAAATGTCATAAAGAAATAAAGAATCTGGTAATCAAAGATTTAGTCAATATACTTTTCTTTTCTTTCCCTTTTTAGCTTACTAGAGTGTACTGTAACTAATTCTAGCTGTTTTCCTGAATATTAGTTCATTTCGTGTAAGTGGAAGACATTCTGGGTATTGTTTTTTGTGTTTTCTCTGAAATAATTTCTTTTGTTGCCTTCAAATTATACTACTTATTTGGTTTGTTTTGAGAGGATGGATTATCATGCTTGTAGTATAAGACTTGATTAGTAATTAGTATTATTACTATGTTTAAAATTTTAACTTAATTTTCAAATGTGTGACTGTTACTTTGGTTGGATTTTTCTATTTTATTTATGCTAGACCAGTAGTTGTTTGCAAGGCATACTTATACTTATATGCTTCTGTATGATTTACTTACGTTTGGAAAATATTTGAATGTTAACGGTTTAACCCGATAACCGAACCAATAACAATCAATAACCAGTAATCCGATAATCGATAAGCCAATTTCTTAATGGTTCTTAATGGTTTAGCTTTATTACAAATCGATAATAAATATGTCAAACTGATAAACTTCAAAACCAAATCGAACAGCCCCATATGCAGCCCTACAGGGTTGGTTAAATTTAGTATTCTATAATACTTCTATATCCCACGGAAGCTCTAAAATATATGAGAGAAATAGTTTTAAATTTCAGTAAATAGTAGTAATGATATAAAGAAATTATGGTCAACGATCTATGGTCCCACAGTACATCTAAATGTATCACATAAATTGAATGAATTGACACCGATGCGTCATATACTCATGTAATACTGTCATTCTTTTTATTGATCATTTGTCTAAAATAAAGATAAATGTATTTGAGCATCTACGTCGATTGCATTGTTTATACTATATTGTTGACAATTTTCTTTTCAATTCTTTATCTTTTTGAGTGAAAATAATTGAGTTTATAAAACTGGTACCACTTATTAATAAGGAACAATCCACATACTATAAACAAGAAAAAGTAAGTAACTACACACGTAAAGAAAGACAACAATACTGTTGTTTTAATTTGAAATTAATGCTTCTCCTACACTTTGAGAAAATGTACCTTCAAAACTCAAGGGGTCTTGATCAATATAAAATTTGGAGAATGAAACAAATCTAAGAAAGACCTTATGCCTAAGAACTTTAATGTTCAAGTTGAAATACTTATTTGAGTGACTTATCTTTCAGGTGTCTTTTTACTAGAATTGGTACAGTGAAGTTGTAGATTGGTAGTAAAATAAGTGGATTATTGTATTCCATCAGGTGTATTTTTAAACTTTGTTTCAACTTTTTCATTTTTCTTGTTAAGGTTGTTGGCTTCTCGATTATATTTGTAACTTATTTTTTATATTAAGCATGTAGCAATAAATTTGTTGTTAAAATAGAAGTATGTATCATTTTTATCTTATTTTTAAGGTAAACTAGTTTTCTTTTCTACTTTAAGAGCATAAGTTTGAATAATTTAGTGAAACTATTTAAGTGTCAATTGATCAACTTAATTGTGCTTTCTTTGCTAACTAGTTCTTTATATAGATCCTGATTATACATTATCACTAATTAAGATTTCCAACAAAGGTAATTATTAATTAATCTAATTTTTGTGTTTCTTGTTAAGCTGGTTAATTAGCACTGATTATCTTTTTTTTATTTCAAACTTAATAGGAAGATGAATAATCTAGAGCATAGTTAGATGTATGAGAGGTTAGATAGCCGGGAGGGGGGGGGGTTATACTCTATATTTGTAACCGGGGTGGATGAATTTATTCAATTTGCATGTTCTCAACCAAATTGTATGAGTGGTGACAAAGTTAGATGTCC
Source organism: Capsicum annuum (assembly GCF_002878395.1). Taxonomy (NCBI): domain Eukaryota; kingdom Viridiplantae; phylum Streptophyta; class Magnoliopsida; order Solanales; family Solanaceae; genus Capsicum; species Capsicum annuum. Next base: position 66,082 of record NW_025887525.1, read on the forward strand.
ATGTGCAAAATGTCAGAACTATAAATTCATGGATGTTGAAACTGTTAAATGTCACCTTTATCAATCTAGATTTATTGAGAACTATTTTATTTGGAAGCATCAAGGGGAAAGAGATGATATAAGTAGGACTTTGTATGGTAATGCATTGCATGGTGGTGGTCAACTTGCATTCGGAGAGAATCCATACCGACAAATGATTTTGTGTGCACTTGGTCCCAACTTTTCTCAGGGTTCAAGCTGGCAATCTTATAGCAATAGTGAACCCGGGTCATCTCATCCTTTTTAACATTCAATGGAGGAAGATCCTAATCCCGTGTCCAAAAAATTTTATAATTTGCTAGATGTTTCTGATACAGAATTATATCCCAGTTCATCCCTCTCTCAACTTCCAGTTGTCTCTCAAATGTTGAATATTAAAATGGAGAATAATATATCGTAAAGAGGCTATAACCAAATGATGCAATTGCTTAAAGAGTCTTTACCTGAAGATAACATCATGCTTGATAGCTATTATCAGAAGAAGAAGTTAGTGTGCAGCTTGGGTTTGCCAGTTGAAAAGATTGATTGTTGTGAATATGAATATATGTTGTATTGGGGTGATGATGAAAAATACCTTACATCTGGTAAATTTTGTAGCAAACCAAGGTATAAGCGTTGTGTTACCTCTCGTAACAAGAAATTAATCCTTTAGAAGAGAATGTATTATTTTTCTTTGATTCCGAGATTCCAAAAATTATATGCATCCCATGCTATAGCTGCTGACATGAGATGCCATCATTAGCATAAAAAAAGGATTGTGTGATGCGCCATTCATCAGATTCTGAGGCTTGGAAGCACTTAAATGAAACTCATCCCTTTTTTTCTGCTGAACCAAGAAATGTTAGGTTAGGGTTATGTACAAAAGTTTTTCAACCATTCAATCAGTCTGGAAGAAAATATTCTTCGTGGCCAGAGATTGTCACTCCATACAATTTACCTCCAGGAATGTACATGAAAGAGGCTTATACGTTCTTAACAATCATTATTCTATGTCCCAGTAATCCCAAACATAAAATTGATGTTTATCTGCAACCCCTAATAAATGAATTTACCTTGTTATGGGAGAATGGTGTGGAAGTATTTGATATCTCAAAAAGGGAAAACTTTCAATTAAGAGCAACTTTGATATGGACAATTAGTGACTTTCCTGCATATTTTATGTTATCGAGATGGAGTACTATGGCTAAATTAGCATGTCCTTATTGTATGGAGGAAACACGATCTTTTAGATTGCAGCATGGAAGAAAACAATCCTTGTTTGATTGCCACAGAATGCTCCTTGACCAATATCATCCATTTAGGAGAGATCGAAAGAACTTTCTTAAAGGCCAGACTGTTAAAAGACCCCTCCCCCCAACAAATAGAATAGGAGAGGAAATTTTGGACCAGATTTGTAGTTTAGGAATAAGAAATGTTACAGAGTTAGATGCAGAACAAGTTAATAAAATAATATATAAGAAATGTGGGTAGAAAAAATGAAGAATGTTTTGGGATTTGCCATACTGGAGTTCTAACATGATTCAACATAATCTTGATGTGATGCATATTGAGAAAAACTTCTTTGATAATGTATTTAACACTGTTCTTAATTTTAATGACAAAACCAAAGATAATCCACAGTCACAATTAGATATGGCAAAGTATTATGATCGACCTCAATTAGGAAAGGATAGTAATGGACAATATCTAAAAGTTGTCTATACATTAGACAAGGAAGCAAGAGCGATCTTGTTAAATTGGGTGAAAGGCTTAAAGTTTCCAGATGGGTATGTTTCAAATTTGGGTAGGTTGCCAGACACAAATGCGAAAAGGTTATTTGGAATGAAGAGTCACAATTGTCATGTATTCATACAACGACTAATTCCTATTGCTTTTCATAACCTACTTCCTAGTAATGTGTAGCAGGAACTTATAGAATTGAGCTTATTTTTTAAAGATCTTACTTTGACCACTCTACGAGTGGATGATATGGTGCGATTAGAGAGAGATATTCTATAAATTTTGTGCAAATTTGAACGTATATTTCCTTCAGGGTTCTTTGACTCAATGGAACATCTTCCTATGCACCTTCCATATAAAGCAAGGGTTGCTGGACCTATGTAATATCGATGGATGAATCCTTTTGATAGGTAAATATGTAACTCTATGTCAAACTTGTGACGGTTAATTAATACATAACCTTCCAAAACATAATTTTACATTTTTTTCTGTATATAGGTATTTGGGAACTCTTAAAAAGATGATTGGGAATAAATCTAGTATTGAGGGTTCTATTTGTGAAGCGTACTTGATGATGGAGTCAACACAATTATTTTCTCATTATTTTTAACCTTATGTCATGTCGCAAAATAATAATGTGGATCGTAATGACGATGGTGGTGTTGTGGAAGATCTTAAAGGAAATCTTTAAATATTCTCCCATCCAGGTCGACTTTGGGGAGAAGCAAAGAAATGAGATTTAACCTTAGATGAATTCAAGGTGGCCCAAACTTATATTTTACTAAATTGTGAAGAGGTTGAGCTATTTGTGAGGTAACCAAATTCTCTTAATAATAGTAAAATTTATTCTTATATCATGACTTCTCATATTTAAATTAATTTATTGTAATGAAGTATGTACCTGCAATGTTTGGAAGAAGAATTTCCCAATCTCGCTCAAAGTGAAATAGATGAGAGCCTTGAAGAAAATTTTGCTATATGGTTCAAGGGATATATAAGATTTAAATAAATATGAACTTTCATATAATGATGCATATACTTAAATTGGCTTCTCATGTTTAACTAGATCTTTGTTTTTTTTAAATAGGCTCGGTGCAATCCCATTAAAAATGAATACTTGTGTAGTCTGGCTTGTGGACCATTAATAAGAGCTATATCCCATTCAGTTTATTTTATTAAAGACTATAAATTTCACACAGAATGTCATGGTAGTATGAGATCAATAATGAATAGTGGAATTCGTATCTTGGATCCAAATTTTAGGGATTATTATGGGCGGATCAAAGAGATCATACAAGTTGAATACCGTGAAGAAGCTTTAATGTAAACTGTGTTATTCAAATGCGAATGGTTTGACCCAACAATAGATGACGGTGTTAATAAGCATGATCTGTACAAATTGGTTGAAATCAACCATCATCGTCGGTATAAAAATTATGAGCCTTTTATTCTTACAATGTAAGCAACGCAAGTATGTTATGTACCTTATCTAAGAAAAAAAAGGACAAGGAAGATTGGCTAGCTGTATTGAAGTTCAAACCTCAAAATGTTATTGAATTACCAATTGAGGAAATAGTGATAACTTCAGAACTGAATGTTCCTTTTCAAGTTGAAAAAGTTAAAGTCCATGGGATAGATATGTCTATTTCTGTAGATGAAGACATTCTATTGAATGATCCAAATGAGGGTGTACTTGAAATGAGTGAACCTCTTAATGATGGTTTATTTGAAGAGCATCATGAAATTCAAGATGGATCTACAGAAGAAGAATATGAAACTGAGGAAACTGAGGAGGAGGATGAAGATGAAGTGTTTGAAGAAGGCATAGATAGTGAATAAAGCTTGATAAATATCTGCTATTTTTGCTTTGTTGTATTTTTTTTAGTAAGAAACTACAAAATCTGCTATTTTAGCTTTGTTGTAGTTTGTTTTTAGTTACAAACATAGACTGTGCCAAGTGCTTCAAAAAATGTGTTATTTTAGCTTTGTTGTATTTTATTTTTACTGATTTTTCTCTAAGATATCATCATTTTACTATTTTTTGATTTCCTTTTAATAAATTTGCTAATTTTTCATATCGTATCATTTTAATTTAATTTTTAATAGTGCTAATCTAATGACACAGTTATTTTTTTCAGATATGACTCGAGGTGGATATCATGCCAGAAAGTCCATAGGCAGGAGTAAGGCTGCTAATCTTGTAAACATTCCTTCTATTCCATCTCCAATGATTGAACAGGATGATACATGTTCCATTCCTTCCATGCCACTTAATCAAACACTGGTTATTCCTGAGACATCTCTTATTTCACCTAGCCAAAGCATCCTAATAGGATAAAATATAAATGCTCAAAGAAACACAGTAGCTGAGTCAACATCTAGTCAGAGAAATATATCTTCTTCAGTTGATTCCAGTTGTAACAATGTCCGGACCCTTATTTTTTTGACTTCTTCAGTGTTAGTACCTACTACTTATATGTTTGTTCTTTTTGTGTTTACTGTTATTGTACATAAATATTGTGTTGTGTTATTGATGTTGAATTGGATGTTGTGCCGGTTGGAACCATCTTCCAAATGCTCCAATTCCATTACATTGTCATTCAAAAGTGAAGTTGATCCTAACGGTATCAACTGGAAAAGTGTCTCACAAGATGTCGAAGATGGTTATTTTGGAGAATTCAAGGTATGTTTTTTAAGATCATAATCAATAGAAATTGTTTGGGTTTGTAGCTAACACTTAATTATATTACTTTAAATTGAATTTCAGAAGAATTTCTATTGGGATGCTTCCGTTAGTAAAGTTATGGTGAAGCAACAATGGATAAACAAAGGCTGCATTATGCTACAAGCATTTCATTTATGATATAAAGAAGCATAGAGCTACAGTTCAACCATAATTTGTAAATGACCATGTGTGGGAAAAGTTGATGGAACTTTGGCAATGTGATGACTGTGTTAAGAAGTCCAAGATAAATTCAAGAATCATTGTAGTGGATAGGAAGTAGCTGCTGGGACATACACAGGTCGCTCTATCACAGCTGGAGAGCACCAAAAAAAACTTGTAAGTATATATTTCATGAAAATTGTCTGGTGCTATGTATCTTGAAATAGTTGATTATTTTTCAGTTATTTCTTCTTCATTTTAGTAGCTATGGTTGTGTCTAAAGTGCATAGCAAGCAGCTGGTTGTGTGGTGCTACTTTGTTTGGGTTGCTAATATGCCCTTTTGGCTATTGACATGCTAGGTTTTCCTCTTTAATTTGGCGCTATATGTGATTCTATGGTCTGCTTCTATGTACCTTGAAATATATGATTAGTTTTTAGTCTTTACTTCATTGTTTTAGTAGCTATGGTTATGTCAAAAGAACTTAACAAGTAGCTGGTCATAGTGGTACCTTGTTTGGGCTACTGCTATGCTGTTTTAGGTGTTAATATGCTAGTGTTTCCTCATTATTTTAGTCTTATTTGTGATGTTGTAGTCTGCTGCTACGTACCTTGTAATAGTTGATTATTTTTCAGTCATATCTTCGCCATTGTAGTAGCTACGGTTGTGTCTAAAGTGCATAGCAAGCAGCTGGTTGTTATGCTACTTTGTTTGGGTTGCTGCTATTCCCTTTTGACTGTTGATATAATCTATATGTCCATTCATTTCTCACATGATACAAATTTATTGAATTCATGTTGTATGCTTTAAGATATTACCGAAAGAAAAATCTTTAGACGTCATCCTTACAATTCTAAAAAACAAACAAATCTTTGGACTATTTGATATTTGTCTAGTTAATCAAGTTTACTACTCATTCTCTTTTTAATTACAACCCTTGAATTGTTGAATTCCATGTTAAATGATTTATGATAAGAGCAAGCTTTAGCTTACGTGAAGAGTTATATGGTTTTCTTCTTATCGGTCTTTACTAATTGTCGATTATTGTTGACAGCTATGTTTGTTTTTCTTTTTGAAGGCTGAAGGAGCAACGATTAGTTAGGATTTTACTTTTAAATAGAACCATAAGACTAAGTATCTTGTTTGTGTTGATTCTGATTTGTTACAATTATTATTGCTGGAAATTTTTGCTGCTACTGAATATTTTCTTTTATTGGAGCTGCTGCTAATTTTTTGCTATGTTTCTAGCAAGCAGATGCAATGATAGCTATGTTAGTTTTTCTTTTTGGGGGCTAAAATATCCACACATAGATTAATTATATAAAATAACCAATCCATATATATTCTCAAATGAGAACTGTGAGTATTTCAACGTCAACCATACAAGAAAGTGAATCTTTAGTTGTATTATTCAGATTCCAAGTTTGATGTTCCTATTTTTATCTCCCTTTCCGTTGTCATACAGAAATACCAAAGAATGAATAATGTAGTTGAGACTCTATCATTCCTTATTGCAATATCCGTCTTCTCATCTTTATTGAAAGGTGATGTATTATGTTACATGTCTGAAGTTGAAATTCTTATTCTGTAATTTCTTTACTGTGATGTTTGGAATGTTGTTTTTATCCATTATGAGAAATATCCTTGCCTGCCTTTGGCAGTGCCTGAAAGGAATGGAAAGTTAGTAGCTATGTACCTACAAGACAATGAATATAGTTAGCTAAAAACTCTGCCAGCAAGTTTCCTTCTCTGTAGGTATGAGCCACTTCGACCAAGTTATGAGCCATTAACATCTTTATTTTTTTTATCTCCATCGCAATGGTACATGTTACCTCCCAAATGCCATAAATAATTTTGCTGACAATGAGGGAATCTGTCTCAATCATCAGAGGTGTTAACCTATTATTAAGACATTGTTGTAGTGCATATCTTGTTAATTACTATAGTTGTTGCTGGAAATTGTTGTTGCTGCTAAATGTTTTATGTTATTGCAGGTGTTGCTAGTTTTATGCTATTTTTTCAGCAAACACCTACTGCTATTTTTCCTGCAAGCAGCTGCTGCTATGCCATTTTATTTTGCAGCTATATTTCCTACTAGTTTCTCTATTTTTTTCTCTTTGTTTTGCTGCTATGCTAAGATGTTTACTGATATTTTTTTGTTATAATAGGGAAAAGAAACTTGGTGGTGTGTCATGATTCTCTTTTGGTTTACTACTAATGTACGTTGGTCTCATTCTAGATACCTGAAAATTCTGTATAGGCTCTTAAAATAGGTTGAGATCCAACTCTAAGTGAGTTACATTTGCACGTCCATACACATAATTATGATGGAAAATCTTTTAATGGTGAGCGTTCCCGACTTCTACATGTAAGTCCATAACTTACATCTAACTATATGATACTTATCTATTAATTTTATTTTGTGTTGACATGAACTTGAGTATATTTTAGTAACTTCACTTGTTACAGGAAAGGTATGAAGAAATTGTATGGGAAAAGGTACAATGTGAATCTGAAATTGATTAATTGGAGACATATTATGAAGCTGTGGGAGGAGCAAAGAAGAAAAGACTATTTGGTCTTGGATCTGAAGCTGCCAGTTACTTTGGAATAAAACTTTGTACCTGCAATGCTTCCACATCATCAGTACCACCTTCGATTTCTATACCGACAACAAATATGGAGGAATTTGTGAAGCAATTAATTCCGGCCCTTACAACTCATTTTCTTCAGATAGTTATTAAGCGAGTTGATGGTATTAGGGTACATGAAGGGGCCGTGCTTGATCCTCCTCCTACTAATGATGATGACGACGACATTGATTCGTAGCTTCATATTATTCATAGTCCATGGTAGTTGCACTAATTTTTTATAGATTATTTTGACATTAGTTTATGTTTGACAATATACTTGAAAGTGTGGGTGTTGGACACAATTGTTGTGAATTTTGCTATGTATTTGAATGTTGGATATTTAATCATTTTATAATTTATGTGTTTCAACTATTTTCTTATAAAATTATTAGCGACCAAAAATTAGTGACTAACTTTTCTCGTTGCAACTGAAAAACTTTAGGGACAGATTAAATTAGTTGCCAAAGATGGATGGAATTAGCGACAAAGATTTTAGTGACTAACATCACCGTAGCTACTGAAAAACTTTAGCGATAGATAAATTTGGTTGCTAAATATGGTTACTCAGTCGATCAAATTATGTTGCAAGGGATCAATGACAAAATATTCTGTCGTAAATTAAGCCACGAACAAAATGAATTTTGGGAATAACAATGCTATAGCAATGGAAATGTACATTAGTAATATGAATAATCAAACTATTTTGTCGCTAATTGGTCACAAATTTTGCAATAGAATTCAAATTTTTGTCGCTATGACGTTAGCAATGAGCAATATAGCGACAGAACATTTTCCGTTGCTATTCCGTCGCTATTTCTATTTAGAGACAGATTTTCATATGATAGCAATGAATATGTTGTGTCGCTAAATGTTGTTTTTTTTTGTAGTGCATGTTAGACCCAGTTATGTTATTTGGGGTATGTCGGTTAGATGATTACCTCCCATAGTTTTAGTTTCAGTCTTAGTATAGAACTTAGTTTAGTTCTACAGAATGATGACTGCCAGACATAGTCAATCAGTATCATTAACTCAGTTATTAGTAATCTCATATATCAGTTATTCAGTTATCAGAACTCAGTACTCAGCTTTAGTATAACCTCAAATACAGTATACACATCTATGCACAGTATTGCATTCTTAGTATTTATAGCAGTTTCAATAATATGTATACTCTTACTGAGTTATTCACTATGACTCAATCAGTTACTGTTCATGCATATGAACCCTTCCATTTAGCCTTACCTCATCTAGCATACTAGTACATTCTATGTACTGATACATACTCTTTCTTTGAGCTATGAGACACATAGGTTCAGACGCTCAGGTTCCTAACCGTGCTTAGACACATCCAATTAGCAGTAATAGTTTCAATAATAGGCCCTTATCTATCGAGGATATGCTTTTATTTTAGAATTTTAGTTTATCAGTATTTTGATAGTCGAAGTTAGTTATGGGATTTTCCCATCGACTCCACATTCAGACAGTTCAGTTAGAGGCTTTTCAGAGTTGACTAGTTTAGATAGTATTTTAGATTTCAGATATTTTTATAACATATTATTATTACAGTTGTTATTCTTTATCAGTATTTAGATTATGAACCTTATGAAATTTTAGCCTATTTTTTGCATTATTACAGTATTATTATTTAGTGCTTACAATAGATATTAGTCATGGGTTAGCTTGTGGTCCCTCAAGATCATAAGCACCGTGTAGCATCTGGGGTACAGACTCGAGGTGTTACATTGGTCATGTTGCTAGGCATTCCTATCTTAGTATCAGTTAGGGCATATTTTACATCTAGAAAATAAACTAGACACCTTAGCCTATTTTGGGGTATAAATTTCCTAAATATGGTAATTGAGGATTAGAAGTAGGTTCTTTCAGCCCACCGTAGGCTAAGACTTGATTTAGCCCTTGTGGACTTAGTTATGAATGTTAGGCATAGTTGGGATTAATTAGCCTTTAGAATAAGGTTACTTTGAGACTTGATAAATTATGATGACTTTCTTCGGATGAATTATGGCTTGTAGCTATCATTTGGTATTTCAGGCTTGATGTTGTCCATTGACATGTTTGATAATATATACATTGACATAGTTATGATATATGGCATATAGATACGATATGCCTTATGGATATGATAAATGCCTCATAGATATGAGATGCCTCCTAATGAGAGATGCTTATTGAGATTATGCCTCCTAGATGAGAGATACTTATTGAAATTATGCCTCCTCGATGTGAGATGATTATAGATATGCTTCTTGACTTGTAAAGATCTAATGCCTTATAAATACCTTATGCCTTATAAATATATAATGATGTATAGATATGATTATTAATATGGGTTTTGAATATGTATAAGGATCAAATGCTTTGATTATGATGTTATATTTATTTCAGACACATTATTGGGGAAAAATTGGTGTTATGATATAAGTTGACCATTCGAGAAGAATTTATCCTTGTGCATGATGTGATCGTAGTTTATTGATATGGTAGAGCTTATGGTTCCATTGTTTGAAAATTGGTGATGGCATGCATAGATTTGATACATTCATGATTGTTGCATCGATGATTGATATGATTCTAATTAGATTTTGATCTTATTATTATTGTGACTAAATGATGGTTAAAGACCACTTTCTACCTTAAAACGGACTTCTTCAGAATAATAAATGTCTGTCTGAATAAAGAACTTATATGTAAAAGAGATTAATAGTGATGTTTAAAAGATGTGATAGAGACAAATTATGCACTAAGATTTGACTCTTCCAGTTACTCCAGTCGTGCCAGATTTCAAACCTTTTACACTTTTATAATTATTTAGTCCCAAAGTTCACTCTGGCCAGTAGACTTGAGTCCGTAAACCTATCATATCCAGATACATATCTCTCCAGTTAGAAGATGATGGATAGATGATATAACATTGGGGTAAAACACAATGATAATATTTAGTAATGATGTTATGTATATATGTGCTACTGATGACTATGATCATATGCTTATTTACCCAGAAAGGCCAGAGGATATTATGATGATGATATTGATACTTGGCAAGGATGGAGAATATTATGATAATGAGATTTATACCCAACAAAGCCAGAGTATACTATGATGATGATATTGATACAGAGAAAGGACAGAGTATATTTTGATAATGACATTGATACCTGATAAGGTTGGAGGATTATTATATTGATATGACTATGTGTACATCTACTGGTTTGAGTCAGACTATCCCAATGTATGGCTATTATATATATAAATATATACCCAATAAAGTTGGAGAATAATTAGGATGACAATGGTTATGATGAATATGATTGTGATGATGATGTCTATGATGATGATGGTTAGGATAATGATTATAATGGTATTGTGGATTTTGTTGCATTTATTCCTGCATGTGCATCCCCTATAACCTATATGTGCTTATATCTATTAGCCCATATGGTGTGGTTGAATAGATATGGGTGATAACAATGACTTGTGGTGTGTTGTATGTTGATTACAACTTTTGAGCCTGGGGCGGTGGGGGTACGTGATAGGCTTAGCTAGGTATTTTTGTTTCCAGACTAGATGTAAATCAAATTATTATTGACAATGTTATTATCATTGCTATAATTATTGTTATGGCTAGTTTATGATAGATTCATTATTTATTAGGTATCAGGATTCCAGGTATGATTTTGGGCTCTTATATCTTACAATTATATTACTATGCATTATTATCTGAGTAATTGATATATGGACTAGAAGCTTGAGTATTCTAGCAGTAGCACTTAGTTTTTTTAAGAAGTCTTAAATAGCTAGTTTGATAATTTAGGCTATAAATTTAGTATACATTGTGATATACATTTATATATGTCATACTTAGCTATATGTAGTTATCGTATTACCATATATCCCTCTCTTTAATTTATTCAGAGTGTATATGCATTCCTTTGCCTTATATACTTACATATATCTTCCTTCCACTCGTACTTTGTAAATTGGAGAGTGATATATGGTATGGTATTGAGATTCCTACATATGGATGGAATAACATAGTAACTTTTTACTGCTTCCTTAAAATTACTATGTTAGTCTTTTAGACACGATTAGGATAGTTGATCCTTTTTCTCTCATTGGTGATATTATGTGTGTAATAACCCGAATTCTTAGAGCTTAACTTAGCTCTATGTAAGTAAGTTATCCTATATGAAATTTATCAAATACTCAGTATTTTTTAGTTTAGTACTTGTAAATTCATAGGAAATTCAGCCAGCTTTCCAAAGATGTAAAATTAGCCCAAATCCGTTACACAAGCGAAGAGTTAGGGCAGTTTATGTAAAAATAATGGCTCACCGCGATAAGGCCACATTTTCGTAAGTATCACGATGAGAACTCCATCACGTCATGCTGAAGGCCATTTCGGCATTTGTCAATTTCCAGAGAGTCACCGCAATTGCACCGCATCGCAGTGATCCCCAAAATAACAATTGACACTATACAGAGAGTCACCGTGATTCCACCGCATCACAGTTGATATAACGATGACCTATTTACTACATCGCAGTAAGGCCTTAATTGGCATTCCAATTTTGGAATTTTAAATCGCAAGGGCAACTTAGAATTTACCCATGACCCAGATCAGCCTTAAACATGAAATTAATCCCTAAATGACCAAAATATATCATTATTCAATAAATTTTTTACCTAAAGTACATCATTATCTCTAAAAATCAAGAAACCCTAGTTTAAAAATTCAAGAACAAAGCTCAAGAATTTCTCAAAGAACCTTCAAGAATTAACATTCCAAGGTATGTTAGGTGTTCATCTATGGTTCCCTTCCACCCATAGAGTCCACGAATCTATTTTGAAACTACAAGATTTTTGAGTTATGAACTTCCATGCTTGAATTGAATTGAATTTATCTCCATGTTATTGTTATGTTTTTGTCCATAGTTAAATTCCAATCTTTCATGAAATTAATCATTATATGTGTTGAATTAGATGATCCTCTTTATGAACCCCTTGAATTTACAAGTTGATTGATGTAACTATGATAACTAGGTGTGTTGATTGTTGTATAACCTAAGCATCCTCCCCATATGTTTGATAAAATGCTTATGTGGATGAATTAGTGCCATTATAAACTAATAGCATATGTTCTCCCTTCATGAATAAGTAGATGACTTACAAATGTTTGATAAAAAGCCTCTATGGATGAATTATGAACAAGTGAATAAAGTTATGTTATTCAAGATTATGCTATCCATTACTTTTTCATGCCATCTAGTCCTTGGGGTATTTAATACCCGACAATTTAGCTATTTACGTAAAGCCAGCGTTAGTTACAGAACCTCAGTCATGTCATGATTAGTAGTACTCTGAGTCAGTTACAGAATATAGTAGAATTTAGTCAGTTTATGACACTCAGGAAAACTCAGTAAGCTCAGTATCAGTTTAGTCCAGTTCAATATACTCAGTTCAGTGTCTTTCACTTGGGTGTAGGATTCAGCACTGAGTGAACCCAAGGATGGGGGCTCACCTGCCAGTAGAGGGTATGAGCTCTAGAAGCAATCCTTGCATTCTAAAACTACGTAGCCAGCGTAGGTTGAGACATCAAACATGCCAAATAAGGGTGGATGAGGTGTTTTAACCTTATATATGAGGGTTTCACCATTATAATTAGAGTACCTTCCAGATAAGGGTAACTCTCAGCTTGTCCTTACCCGTGGTGCGATATTTACACCTTTCCAATTGGGGTTACATATTGGACCCCAACTTATTTATATTATCTTATTTTGAGGCATGCTGATTAGATGATTATATTCCAAAGTTTCAGTCCCAGTCTTCAAAATAGAACTCAGTTCAGTTCTACAAAATCAAGACTGTCATATACAGTCAAGCAGTATCAATAAATCAGTTATTAGTAACTTTAGATATCTGTTACTCGGTATCAAAATTCAGGACTTAGCTTAAGATAATCTTAGTCACAATATTTATCTATATGCACATGAGTGCATACTCAGTATTTACACTGCTATCAGTTATCCATTTACTCTCATGTTTAGTTACTCTATATCATATAGTCAGTTATTGTTAATGCATATGAACCCTTGCATTCAGCCTTACCCCATCTCGCATACCAGTATATTCCATGTACTGATGTAAACTCTTTCTTTGTGCTATGATGTATTATATCATAGGTTTAGATGCTCTGGTTTCTGACCACACATAGATAAATTTAGATTTAGCCTGCAACAGTAGATTAGAAGTAAGTCTTCATCATTCAAGGATATTCTTTTATTTTATTATTTCAGCAGACTCAGTATTTCAGTAGATGGAGTTAGTTGGGGGATTGTCCCATCAACTTCACATTCAGATAGTTTCTATTAGAGGCTTTTTAGACTAGTTTTTAGACAATGTTCAATTTTACAGATTGTTATTTTAGTTGATATACTTTATTCATATTTAAAATTTTTTAACCTTACGGTATTTCAGCCTATTTTTTTGCATTTATTTAAGTATATTATTTAGTGCTCATAGGAGATATTAGTCATGGGTTAGCTTGTGGTCCTTCAAGGTCGTCAGAACCGTGTAGTTTCTATGGTACAGATCAGGGTGTTACAAACTTTGTATCATAGCCTAAGGTTCAACAGTGTCCTAGGAAGTCTGAGAGTCGCTTCACGTAGAGTCTTGTACATGGATGCGTAACACGATACAATTATGGGCAGGAGGCTATAAGATGTTTTAGGAATAGTTTCCCTTCTTTCAGTATTTATGTCATGCGACTGAGCATGAGATCAAGTTAAACTCTAAGTATAATCGATTTTTCCCTTTTGTTTATAGAACATGCCTCCTAAAAAGACTAACGAAAAAAGAACTAGAAACCAGTCAGCACCTTAACCCATTCAAGAAGATCCCCTGGTTGAACATGTTTCCTATGAAGAATTTAGAGCTACATTCACTACTCTAGCAAATTCAGTAGCAGCTCAGAATGAGTGGCCAACTACTATTCTGTCAAATCCAGTGGCCAATACTACTACATATAGGATTTTGGACTTTACCAAAATGAATCCTCCCTACTCTAAGGATCTAAGTCAGAATAGAATCCACAGGAGTTGCTCAATCAGCTTTAAAAAGTCACAGACATCATAGGAGTGACTTCGAGTAAGAGTGATAAGTTATCCACTTATCAGCTACAAGATATATCTCATATGTGGTTTAAGAAGTGGAAGGTAGATAGGGGAAAAGATGTAGAGCCCATAGAGTAGGAAGAGTTTGCTACTGCTTTTCTAAATAGATTCTTTCCCTTAGAGCTGAGAGAGGCTAATGTGTTTGAGTTCATCAACCTCAAACAAGGTAGTATGAGCATGAAGGAGTATTCCTTCATGTTTACTCAGTTAGCCAGGTATGTTCCCTCTATTGTAGAAGACAGTAGATCCAGAATGAGCAATTTCGTATCTAGAGTGTCAGATAGTGTGGTTAAGAAGTGCAGAAAAGTATTGTTGATTAAGAAGATGGACATATCTGGGCTGATGGTACATGCTCAAAAAATGGAGAAGGCTAAGAATAGTGAGTGAGAGGTATTACAATAGAGATAGAAAAGGTAGCTTCAATTTCAATCAGCCTAAGTTAAAGGGTGGTAACCGTTTCTAATTTTATCCAAAGTCTTCACTTCCAGCTCCGTCCTCTACCAGTTCTCTATTCCCTAAGTTCATAAATAGTAGCAAAGATTGGGCGCCAGGCTCTAAGTCTCATGGTAGTGTCAGGAGTACTTGAGCAAATCTTCTTTGTCAGACTTGTGGCAAGAACCCTCAAGGTGTCTGTAGAGCTGGCAGTGATATTTGTTTCAGATTTGGCAATCTAGGAAACAGAGTCAGAGATTATCCTTAGTAAGGTTCTCAGGGTCAGTATAATCATTCTTCATCTCAGTAAGGTCACCAAAATCTACAGGGTGCCACTTCCAGTGCCACCAGTAGGCTAGGTCCAAATAGGCTTTATGCTTTTCAGTCCAGACATGATCCAAAAAATTTTCCTGATGTGGTCACTGGTATGTAAGAGATCTTCTATTTACATGTTTATACATTGTTAGATTCAGGAGCTTCTTTGTCATTTGTAACTCTCCACATAGGAGATGACTTTAAAGTCAAACCAAAAATCTTAATAGAACTATTCTTAGTCTCTACCCTTGTAGGTCAGCCTATCGTAGCCCGATGGGTATACAGGAACTATCCGATTATGATATCTCAAAAAGTCACTTCAGCAAACTTAATAGAATTAGAGATAGTAGATTTTGATGTTATTCTCGCATAAATTGGCTCTAATCATGCTATTCCTTAGTTGATTGTAGAAATAAAATTATTCATCTTCAGTTTCCAAATGAACCATTCCTTGAATGAAAGGGCAGTACAATAATGCTTAAGGGTTAATTGATTTCATACCTTAGAGCAAGAAAAATGATATCCAAGGGATTTTTCTAACATTTTGTGCGAGTCAAGGACTCTAGTTCAGAAACTCCCAGTCTTGAGTCAGTTTTAGTAGAAAATGAATTGTCAGATGTGTTTCCTGAAGATCTTCCTGGAGTTTCTCCCACTAGGGAAATAAACTTCAGAATAGACCTTCTTCTAGATACTCAACCTATATCTATTCTACCAAACAAAATGGTACTAACAAAACTCAGAGAGCTAAAAGAACTATTAAAGGATATTTTTGAAAAATGGTTCATCAGACACAATATTTCCTCATGGGGTGCACCAGTCTTATTTGTGCATAAGAAAGATAATTCTCTCAGAATGCGTATATAATACCATCAATCGAACAAAGTTATAGTAAACAATAAGTACCCACTACCTAAAATTAATGAATTATTTGACCAACTTCAGGGTTCTTATTACTTTTCTAAGATAGATCTTAGATCAGGCTATAATTAGTTCAGAGTCCGAGAATGTGACATTTTGAAAACAACTTTCCGAACCTTGTATGGTCACTTTGAGTTTCTAATCATGTCTTTTTGTCTTACCAATGACCAAACAACCCTCATAGACTTGATAAACTGAGTGTTCATGCAGTAACTGGACATATTTGTTATAGTATTCATCGATGTCATTCTTGTCTATTCCTGTAGTGATAATGATTACGTAGATCACCTCAGAATCATACTTTAGACTCTAAGAACTCATTAGTTGTTCACCAAATTAAGTAAGTGTGAATTTTGGTGAATTTCTATAGCTTTCCTTGGTCATATTATTTTTGGTGATGGCATTAGAGTTGATCCTCAAAAGACCAAAGCAGTGAGAAACTGTCCTAGATCTATTTCTCCATTAGATATCAGGAGTGTCTTGGGTTTAGCTGGATATTACCGTCAATTTTTTTAAAGGGTTTTTTCCTATTTTATCCCCCATGTATAGATGAACTTTGAAGAAATTAAAGTTTCGGTGGTCAGATTCCTGTGACAAGAGTTTTTAGGAGTTAAAGACTCGACTCATGTTAGCCCTAGTTTTGACTATTCCAGATGGTTTATATAGGTTTGTTGTGTACTGTGATGCATCCAGAGTATGTTTGGGTTGTATCCTCATATAGAGAGGTAAGGTCATAAACTATGCCTCTAAACAGCTTAAACCCCTTGAGAGGAATTACCCTACCCATGATCTTGAGTTAGCAGCTGTAGTATTTTTCTTAAAGATTTGTAGGAACTATTTGTATGGGGTTCATGTTGATATGTTCACAAATCATAAAATCCTTTAGTATGTCTTTTCTAAAAAAAATTGAATTTACGTCAGAGAAGGTGGTTAGAGTTATTAAAAGATTACGACATTAGTGTTTTGTATCATCTGGGCAAAGCCAATATAGTGGCTGATGGTCTCACTAAACTATTTATAGTTAGTGTTGCTCATGTTGAGGATGGTAAAAAGAAGTTAGCTCAGGAAGTTCATCAGCTTGCCCGACTAGGTGACCTGTTAGTCATTTCAGCAGAAGGCAATATGTGGGTTCAAAACAGTTCCAAATCCTCTTTAGTTTATAAGGGGAAGGTAAAGTAGGATAAAGATCCTAGTCTAATTAAGTTGAAAGAGTCAGTCAAAGATCAGAAAATAGAGGTTTTGTCCTAAGGTGTAGCTGGTGTGTTCCATTTCTAGGGTCATTTATATATGGCGGTGTAGAAGATTTGAGGCAACAAATTCTTGCAGAAGCATATGGTGCGCGTTACTCGATTCATCCATGGGCCACTAAGATGTACCATGATTTGTGGGAGATCTATTCGTGGATTAGGATGAAGAGGGATATTATAGAGTTTATAGTTGTGTGCTCTATATGTTAGCAAGTTAAAATTGAGCGCCAAATGCCTAGTGGGTCCATATAGGAGTTCAGTATTCCTACATAGAAATGGGAAGAAGTGAACATGGACTTTATAATGGGTTTGCCTTGTACTCATCATCAACATGATTCCATATGGGTTAACATAGACAAGATGACCAAATTAGCTTATTTCTTGCCAGTCCATACCTCTTATTCAGCCGAGGACTATGCCAAACTCTATATTAGAGAGTTGGTCAGGTTATACGGAGTCCTAATATCTATCATATAATATAGAAGTACCTATTAATTCTGGAAAGTATTCCAAAAGGGTCTCGACACCTAAGTTCATATCAGTACAGCCTTCCACCATCAGACAGATGGTCAAGAAAAAAAAGGACCATTCAGACTCTAGAAGATATGTTGAGAATATGCATTATTAATTTTAAGGGTAGTTGGGATGACCACTTACCTTTGATCGAATTCACATATAATAATAGCTATCATTCCAATATTAAGATGGCTCCATTTGAAGCCCTCTATAATAGGAGATGTAGATCTCCAATCGGTTGGTTCGAGATAGGTGAGTTCGCAGTTGTAGGGCCTATCTTGGTATTCGATGCCTTACAGAAGGTTCAGTTAATCAAAGAAATACTTAGGGCTTTCTATAGCCGATAGAATCCTATGCAGATGTGAGGAGAAAAGATCTCGAGTTTGAGATCGGTTATTTTGTATACTTTAAAATCTTTTCCATGAAAGGAGCAAAGAGGTTTGGGAATAAGGGAAAGATCAATCCCTGATATGTCAGTCCTTAAAGTTTTCTCAGCCATTTTGGAAAGGTGGCATATGAGATCGAGTAGTTTGCAGATCTAGCTTTAGTACATCCAGTATTCCACGTCTCCTTACTAAAGAAAGGCATTAGTGACCTAGAATTTATAGTTCCTTTAGAGGACATAAATATTCAGAATGATATTTCTTTTGAAGAGGTTCCAGTCTAGATCCTCGATCATCAGATTCACAGACTGAGGAACAAAAAAGTTCCCTCAGTTAAAGCTCATTTGTGGAATCCATCCATTGAGGGAGCTACTTAGGAAGCAGAAGCAGATATGCGGACCAAGTATCCTTACCTTTTTTCTACAAACTCAGATTCAGCTTAAGGTAATAGTCTTCCTTGGCTTTACTCAGTTTCATATTCAGTTACAATTATAAACTTTGTATTCCTTACCATTTCCTATTTAGTCATACATTCCTGGATTAGTTCAAACCTGTACTCATGCATCAGATATGCATGTTTAGTGCGATAATTGATCTTACCAGTAGATTCAATCATTTATTCCATACATCAGATATGCATGTTCAGTATGAGAACTCAGTTTCTCAATAGTCCAGTCACGTAGTCATGTCTCAGTTATGCATGTTTAGTATTTTTAAGTTTAGCACCTGCTAATATGTAGGAAATTCAGTCTGCTTTCCAATAATATAATATTTTCCCAAATTTGATACTCAGGCAAAGTGTTAGGGTAGTTTATGTAAAAATAGTGGCTCACCATGATTAGGCTGCGATGCGGTGAGTATCGCAATGAGCACTCTATCGCGTTGTGCAGAAGGCCATTTAAACATTTGTCAATTTCTAGAGGGTTACCGCGATTGCACCTCATCATGGTGAACCCCAAAACAACAATTGTCATGATCTAGAGAGTTAATACGATTCCACTGCATCACAGTGGATATAGCAATAACCAAATCACCGCATCGCAGTGAGGCCTTAATCGATATTCCAATTGTGGGATTTTAAATCACAAGGGAAACTGAGACCTTTCCATGACCCAAATCAGTCTTAAACACTAAATTAATCCCTAGATGACCAAAATATATCATTATTCAATCAATTTTTCCCAAAGTACATCATTCTCTCTCAAAAGGAAGAAACCCTAGTGTCAAAATTCAAGAAATAATCTCCAGAATTTCTTTGAGAACCTTCAAAAATTAACATTCCAAGGTATGTTAGGTGTTCATCTATGGGTCCCTTCAACCCATAGAGTCCATGAATCCGTTTTAAAACTACAAGATTGTTGAGTTATGAACTTCTATGCTTGAATTGAATTGAATTTATGTTCATGTTATTGTTGGGTTTTTGTAAAAAATTAAATTACAAGATTTCATGAAATCATTCTTTATATGTGTTGAATTACATGATCCTCTTGATGAACCCCTTCAATTTAGAAGCTGATTGATATAGCTATGATAACTATGTGTGTTGATTGTTGTATAACCTAAGCATGCTCCCCATGTGTTTGATAAATTGCCTATGTGAATGAATCAGTGCCATTATAACTTAATAGCATATGTTCCCCCTTCATGAATAAGTAGATGCCTCACAAGTGTTTGATAAAAAGTTTGTATGGATGAATTATGAACAAGTGAATAATGTCAGGTTATAAAAGATTATGCTCTCCTTTAATTTTCATACTATCGAGTCCTTAGGGTATTTAATATCTGACAATTTAGCTGTTTACCTAAAGCCAGAGTCAGTTACAGAACCTCAGTCATGTCATGATTAGTAGTACTCTGAGTCAGTTATAGAACTCAGTAGAACTTTTTTAGTTTACTGAACAAGGAAAACCCAGTAAGCTCAGTATTAGTTTATTCTAGTTCAGTATACTCAGTTTAGTGTATTTCAGTTGTGAGTAGGATTCAACACCGAGTGAACCCAAGGATAGGGGTGTAATCTCTAGAAGCAATCCTTGCATTCTAGAACTACATAGCCAATATATGTTGAGACATCAAACTTTACAGATGAGGGTGGATAATGTGTTTTAATTAGACAACTAAGGGTTTCACTATTCTTATTAGAGTACCTGCGAGATGAGGGTAACTCTCAGTTTGTCCTTACTCGTGGCACCGTATTGAAACCCTTCTAATTGGACCCTAAATTAGTTATATTACCTTATTTGAGGCATGTTGGTTAGATGATTGCCTTCCACATTTTTTGTGTCAGTCTTTAGAATAAAACTCAATTCAATTCTAAAGAATCAAGACTGTCATATACAGTCAAGAAGTATCAGTAAATCAGTTATTAGTAACTTCAAATATCAGTTACTTAGTATCAAAATTCAATACTTAACTTAAGACAAGCTTAGTCACAGTATTTATATATATGCACATGAGTGCACAATCAGTATTTATAGTAGTATCGGTTATCCATGCACTCTCATGTTCAATTACTCTATATCATGCAGTCAGCTATTGTTCATGCATATGAACCGTTGTATTCAGCCTTACCCCATCTAGCATACCAGTATATTTCATGTACTGATGTATACTCTTTCTTTATGATGTGATGCCTTATATCATAGGTTCAAATGCTCAGGTTCTGGACCGCGCATAGATAGATTCAGATTTGTCCTACAATAGTATATTAGCTGTGAGTCCTCATCATTTGAGGATATTCTTTTATTTTTTTATTTTGGTAGACTCAGAATTTCAGTAGATAGAGTTAGTTGGTGATTGTCCTATTAACTCCATATTCGGACAGTTTTAGTTAGAGGCTTTTCAGACTAAATTTCAGATAGTCTTCAGTTTTTTAGATTGTTATTTCAGATGATACACGTTATAAGTATTTACATATTTTGAACCTTATGTTATTTCATCCTATTATTCCTTATTTATTTTAGTTTATTTTTCAGTGCTCATAATAGATATCAGTTAAGGGTTAGGTTATTGTCCTTCGGGGTCGTAAGCACCGTGTAGCATTTGGGGTAGAGAATCGAGTTGTTACAATGTTGTTTCCTAACATTCGGGTGTAGTTTCTTATTTTGTTTATATTATATATATATATCCTTTATCGCTGGAGCTTAGTTCATAGTTGCCTATTGAGTACCACGTGTTTGATACTCCTACTACACTTCTGCATCCTGTAGATCATAATATTAGTTATCGCTATTGATATGTATTTAATGAAGAGTAGCGATATTTTAGAGACTTAGAGTGAGCTTTTAACATTCAAAATGTTACTTACCTCCCTCTTATATACTAGACTAGTCCTTATGTTGCATTAGGAGATATGTTGTATCAATATATTCATTTATAATTTATTTTGGATTCTTGTTATGTAGAAGCTCTTATACTGATACAACCAAGTATTGGGTCTATATTATGTAATTGATATTTTGATATATCTTTTCTACATTTTTACCTTTATCTATATGGGTAGTCCATTACTAGTTGTTATGGATTATGGATTTGGCTTGCCTACTGGTGGGTTATAGTAGGTTTCATTATGACCAAAGAAATTAGGTCATGGAAAAATTGGTATTAGATCATAGTCTTCACCGGTGTATAAGTACAAGAACTAAGTGTTTAGTGGAGTCTTGCAAATTATTATGGAGACATTCGTAACCTATCTTTGGGAAGCTATAAGGTCAGTCATAAGAAATTCATTTCCTTAATCCCTGTTATATGTCCATATTTTTATGAGACTTAAGCACATCCCTTAACTCTATTCAACCCTTAATGGATGATTTGAGGTGGTCGATAGATGATAAAGAGAATTTAGCACATATTTTGTTTCAACATTGTATTAGAGTGGTAGAAATGGATATTAAAGATCTTATTCGTCAGACTAAGGATTTGAGGCCAACTAAATCCAATAATGCTCGTGACGGCTTTAACCCATCGAGGTTCAATATGGAGGGTCTCAAGTCTATTGCAGACCCCTCATAATTTGGGATGACATCTAGCTCATTGACCAATTCTCAATCAAGAGTTTGTTCTATTAGTGTTCATCAAGTTTCATTACCAATTTCTGAGTATGAGATTGCTTTTCTTGAGTATGCTAGGCATTTTTCAATGCTATATCCTTTAGGTAAGGACATGGTGCATGGATTTATAAGAGGATCAACATTGCTACTTTATTTGGTGTTGGAGCACTTGATTATAGATGGATATTTCTTCTCTCTGGTTATTGGTCATTCAAGAGCCATAGAGAGAGTATGTATTAAGACTTATGAAGGTGGCAGCAAGAGGACATGCCCTTGGTATTTTGCTATTGGTATTTCATCCAGGAGTGAGGATCCTTCCAATAGAGGTCAGCTTCACTTGCAGAATATCAACTGTACGCCGTAATATTTCACATTTTGAATGATTCTTTAATTAGTCATGGTGATTATAGAGGGCAGAGTTCTCACCGGACCTTCTAGAGTTTTGATATTGGGTCCTTAGGCTATGAAAACAATCCTAGATTTACAGAGGTAGTATCTCAAAGTATTCTAGGATCTTGTTTTGATTGTGTTGAGATAAACACTCGTTAAGAGAGTGCCTCAACAATAAGTTAGTCGATCAGAGCTAGCATATATCTCTTGCCAGCATAGAGTTCTTGAGAATGGCTATGAATATGAGAAGGATGATCATTGTAGTAGAGAGTGCTCATAGTGTCATTTGTCCAACCATTTGGGCTTAATTTATGTTCTTGCTAGGTTAGGGTCTTAGGAGTTTGCTACGACTGTAGAGATATGAGTTATTGGATTAGAGAGTATCCTTTATATATGAATTCTACTCCTTTAACTTATGCAAATTAACCTCATGATATTGTGGCTCCTCAGTTAGCAATAGTGCACTTGGTGCCATGGTTGATGATTTAGTCAATCACCTCGAGATTAGGCCTATGCAGATTTACTCTTCCTTAGATCCATCAAGCATGTGGTTATGTATTTCATCATGATTGGTGTGCTATTATTTCCTAGAATTTATCATTTCATTACGTGTATTAGGGTCTTCGTATCATTGATAATTATATGCCTTGATGAGTTCATATTGATTATTATGTGCCTTGTTATTAAATTCAAAATTGTTTGACTACCCTCATGGTTGATTTCTTTTATTAGTGGATGGGGTAGATCTATGTTGATATTTACTCCCTATGGGTGTAGCATTTGGGTTTGAATCCCATTTACCTTGGCACATTGGCCTTATTATGTCTCTTGAGTGGTAGTTGTTATTGATGTTCATTTTTGTACCACCTATTAATTATATTGATGTTGATATTGCTATTTCTATTACTGATATTGGTGTTGTTATTGATGTTATTTCTAGATGTAATTGATACTCGTTGGGTAGCTTTATAGATTAACATCATCTAGTTAAAATTCCATTTCTTTGCGATTCTTATTTGGTCACTTAAGTAGCTATATCCCAATTTGGTGATTTTTCTTCCATAGAGAAGCGAGGTTGATTGTTTTCCCTCTTGGTTTGCTGTTTTAAATTGATTTGGGATTGAATTATGATATTAAAGGTAAGTTGACCTTTCGTGGTGCTGTATGGTTCTAGAGTTGGTAATTTTTTTAAATTTTCCTTTCTTAAGTTAAGATTCTTAGACATGTCTCTTGGGTTGCAAGGGTCTTTGCTTTGGCTATCCTATTCTACATAGCCTATTTATGTGATTGATCAGTTTAGGGTCCATTTTTCATTATGGATATTTTATTGCTCGATAGCAGTTTGATATTGATATCAAGATATCGTCAATTCATCTTTCTAATTTGTTGAATTCTTCATTAACTGATGGTTTTCCCTTGTTAAAAGTATGGAGTTGGATGCTCCATTTCCCTTATGATGTGATTCCTATCTTCCATGGAGTTAGGGAGTTTAAGGCAGGTGGCCTATCCTGCAATCACTTCTTGAGTTGGCAAGTCAAAAATTCTTTATCTTGATTTGTTTGTTTATTCTGGTAGTTCTTTTTGCTTTGAACTTGTTTTGAGTTTTTTATTTTTCATATTCAATGAAGAGATTCATGGATGGATCAAGTGATCATTATCCTACTTGGATGTATTAAGGAAATTCTCTTTTCAGAGTTTGTTGGGCCTAGTGATGCTTGGTGGAGTGATTATCGAGATGGAGTTTGGATTGGTTACTTTTTATTTTCAGTAGCATTTCTCTGAGTGTTAGAGTTTTTGCCCTTACTAGTCTAGTTTGTGGCCCTATGAGCTCGTGAGTATGCTTTGATAGTCCATTCCTTCCAGCAGATATGGACTAGATTTCTTATATTTTTAGTCGGTGATTTATCCTTCATTACAATTTTGTTCTTCAGCTAAGTTTCAATTTTTTCTTGGCATGATTTGGTACAAATATGTTTTATTCAAACAATATGGTCGACATGAGTATTTCACCTTGGTTTGGATTTATTAGCTTAATTTGAAATTTGACATTGTAGAATGGCGATTTGGAGGTTATGATAGATTTGAAGTATTAATACCTACCCGCTTTCAGGTTTGGTTTAGGTAGTGGAGAATGAACAGTTCAACCTTTATTTTGAGATTTTATCTTAGACTGTAAAATATGAGGGCAACATTTATTTTAGATTTTCTTAATTTAATTTTCATTTATTATTTGGTTGATCCCACTCTGTGGTTACCTATGGGTCTTATAAACTTTGGCTAGATTATTCTTGATGAGTGCTTAGATAATATCTCATAAAACCGGCATTGGTGCTTTTAGCTTTGACCTTGAGTCTGCGGTCTACTTGAGAATTTTAGATGATATACTTAGCGAGAATAGTGTGATTGAGTTGGTTTTCTCTTGGTTTATTCTCTATTGATGGGACATCCTAGCGAGAATCATTCATTAATGAGTAGTTATGCCTTGATCTTCTAGATTTTAGTCTGGGTTGCTATCCGGACTAATTGTATCATGGGCATAGATTGTATTCCTTGATTATCTGCATTTGTGTGTCCAGATAGTGCCTCACCAGCTTATTCTCATGTTTTTTGTATAGACTTTAAGTGGACCAACTTCAGTTCTTTGATTTCTCTGTTATGAGATTGTGCGGATAGGGCTCTGGTAATTTGCCTTTAGGTTTGGAGTGGATAACAAGTATGGATTGGTAAAATAAGGTTATATCTAGGTTTAGAGTCAGTTATATAACTAATGCCTTGATAATCCTTTGGCTTAGATAAACCTTGGATTGATTTGTAAGGGTATCAAAATGGTATCAATGTGTTGTAGTTTAGATTTTCATGAATCAACCCTTTTTGATTTAGTTAGAGGCCTGGTGGTAGTTGAAGTTGATTTTAACTGTTGGGAAGTGAAGTGATAGAGCTAGTGGAAAAATGGATACCTGTGGTAAAATCCCTTTGAAGTGTTCTCTCTCCGTGGAGTTTATTTAAGAAGTCATGCTCGGAGCTTGAAGGCCAAATACCTTGTCCTTTCGAGCTTTTGAGATCTGTCTATTTGTTGACTTTTGGGGAAGAAAGTCATTTTAGTAGTGGATATTGTAATGATCCTCCAAGTCATTTTAATATTTCTTTTTATTTTTTCCAATAGAGATCTCTTATAGCTACCCAAAGTCATTTATGACTTGTTGTTACTGACCATTTGGTTACTGGGTAGATCATTTGGTTTGTGGGGCTAATTCCCTGTTTAGAAGTCTACGCTTCTTCCAAATGGCCCCTGGGTGTAAACTTTAGTAAAATTATCTTGGATGGAAATTCCAACAGCACTAGCAGCTCAAAAATATTGATTTTAGTCTTGGTAGACCATTGGTTTGGGTCATGAGAAACCCGAGCTCATTTTGACCTATTGGTTGAAAAGTTGAAAAATTAGAAATATGGGCTTAGGTCCCATAGTTAGTTGAAATGATCTCAGATGGAAAATCCAACATTGCCATTGCATCCAGAATATCGAATTTAGTATGGTCACATAGTTCATTTGTGAATGTCATATACCGATTGAATCACAAGGCATTGGCTGAAATATTGATTTTTTCCAAGTTTCAGCTGTCAATTGTGTTGAATGCAAGCAGTGTGATTGCACCAAGGAGTATGGTGATCACCATACTTACTCCTGCAGCCAGGTAGTGAGATTGCACACATGGTTGTTAGATAGGCATACTTGAATGATAAGTGGTAAATCTATCACTCATTAACGCCCAAATTTGTGCAGACTACTATGATTAAACTGTGTTAATAAGTTGAATTTTTCATCTGAAAGCACTAATTCTCATGTTTTTCAAGTATATAGGTGATGGGAAGAAACAAAGTAAAATAAGTTAAGAAGAGATAAAAAAGGGAAGACTTAGTGTAAAAGCTGGAAACACAAGAGCAGGAACTAACCCTCAGTTACCGTGATCGTGGTCTGAGGGTCGTGATCATGATCAACCTAAATTAGTCAAGGAACACGGTCATGATGGGTTCACCGCAATCGCAGGAGCTGCAACCACAATCAATTGCTGGCGATCGCGAATCCATAGAAAATAGCCCAGGGGCAAAAACGTAATTTCCCACAGCTGGTTCCAATTCTCTATAGGATGAAATCCCTTTCATCTTTTAGATATCACCAACTAGATTATGATATTTTATCTACGTAAAAACCCTACTAAATTGGGCAAGAATAATGTAGTTGATTTTACATTTAGTTGTTATTGAAGATACATAGAAGAATACTTTTGCTTGGATCTTCAATGGAAGTATTGAAAGGGCATTTTGGTATATTTCTTTCCTTAAACTTCATGAGTAGCTAAACATCTATATTGGGATTACGTTGAATTAGGGTGCAAATATGTGTGAGTTTTGATTATTTGTGTAGAATGTTGGTTAATGATGTTGGGTTTGACAAATACTTGATTGTTGAGTGGGAATTTGTGGAAGAAAATTGTAAATTCCCAAAATCTCACATCATCCTTGATAGATGTGGGTATTCTTATAGATCCTATATAATCCTTGCTATGTTTTGGGCATCTTCCTAGAAATACGGATGCCCAATTAGGGTTTTGGGTTGATTTGTTTGCCACGGCCATGAGGTATCCGAAAGGGTCCATAGGTGATATATATTTTTGTTCATTTAAAAACTAGCAATAAAAGGACCTAACCTAGCCTACCCATATAATCATTGACTAGAATTTGTATTTGATTATCATGAAGCCATGCATTATTTGACCCTAGGAAGACTCAATCCCAAGACTATTCTACTATTGGAATATTACCTATATTTGTTGCTCTTACTTGGTAGTGTGAGTTGATTTTTTCAAAACAACCTTCCAAACCGAACCCCCAATTTTAATTCATGTTTTACTTTATGTCTACATTATGGGTATATCTTTAGTAGCTTTCAACACCCATAAGATTTGAGTACCGATTCCACGCATAGAGAATTCGACCCTAACTCAAGTTGGGTTATTATATTTGACAACAATCTCCTTGCCCATAAATTATGGAGTAAGTTGAGCGTGATATAAATTGTGCTATTATTGGGGATTGAAACTTAGTTTTCTCTTGTGTTGTGTTTATAGTAGATTTGTGTTTACCCGTAGTGGTTTTTATTTATTTTGGTTGTTATTTTCATTTCTTTTTAGGTAATTTCAATTGTATCCACGATACAGTGAGTGATCATGCATGTAATGCAGGGATCTTTGATAGGCCCTTTGATAATGAGGAGAAAATCCATGATATTACATATGTATGTGCTATCTGTATCCCACCTAATCAAGGGAACAGGGTATTCCATGTCATAAGTGTTATATTGCACGTGCATCAAATCAAAGGACTCATCGCGGGTTAAGCTTATAAAGACCCAAATTTGCACTTGAAAATTTTTTTAGAAGTGTGTGCCCCTTTCGACATTCCTCACATCCCACAAGAATCCATATTTTTATGCCTTTTTCCATTTTCTATAATGGGTGAGAGGGTGTTGTGGGTACAATCTCTTCCCGCCTAGTTGATTACATCAAGGGATGAACTTACCGATGCTTTTTAGATTGATACTTCCCACAATTAAAGATGTTGCAATTTCATGAAAAAATCACTAAATTTCATAAATTAAATGGAAAGATTCTATATGAGGTGTGCGAGAGATTAAATTGGTAGCTTATCTAATGTCCCATCCATGAGGTACTAGAGAAGAATCTTCTCCAAATCTTCTATCGGGCTTTGGATAATCTTAACAAAACCATGGGGGACAATGTAGCCGGTGGATCACTTATAAAGTTGGCCTATGGCATGGCTTCAAAGTTGCTTGAGGAAGTGACAAAGTAAAATAAGGGGTGGCACAACCGAGACACATAGGTAGATGAAGGGTCCCTTACCACCTCTTATGCTAATAAAGAGAAAATAAAGAAAAAAAAAGAGAAAAACATGGCAAAAATAATGACACAATTTGAAATCCTTACAAAGCATGTGATGTGTGCACCTACAAAAAACATAAATGTTGTGGCATCCAATGGATATGATGAAGAAGAGTCCAAGAGGATTGATTAAGAACATAGATACTTTGATAACTATCCGAGGGGGTTGTTGGCCGACCTACGAAAGGAAAAGTAGGACCAAGGTTAGACCTATATTGAGAGAGAATGGGAATGGCATCAAAGTGATAGAGATCATGATTGGAGGGAAAAGGAAATAGTGTATGATAGATATGTACCCTCTTGACCAAGTAAAAAGTAAAGAGGCCAATTCCATTGATCCTAAAAAATTCAAGACCGAGGATGTGTTAGCAAGAATCTTGATGAGTGTGGAGGGAATGAATAAGATGGTCCAAGAATTAAAAGGTGACTTTTTGCAAATTAATCATACGGTTGTATCATACTCTGCCTCAATTAAATAATTGTAAATTGGACAAATCTCCACTTAACTTAATGTTAGACAAAAAAGATGCCTTCCTATTGATACCATTAGGAATCTGAAGAATGATGCCCAAGTATTGGCAATCATCACTAAGAGTGGAAAGACCCTCGGTGATCATGTGGGTGAAGTTGAAAAAGAGACCATTGTTGAACAAAAAAATATAAAGAAGAAGGTTGTGGTTGATTCAAAAGAAGAGGCCCCAAGGTCTCAAGAATTGAGGAGAAAGAACCAATGATAATGGAAGAAATTATTTATGAAAAGGAAGATCCTAAGGTAGTTGAGATTGATGAAATGCAAAGTGATCCATTGCCAACCATGAAGGTTTGTCCTCCATTTCCTCAAAGACTAAAAAAGAAGGATGAAAATGTAAAATTTAAGATGTTCCTTGCTAAGCTTTTCAATTTTTAAATTTATATCCCGTTGCTAGAGGTCATTCAAGAGATTCTGCGATATGCTAAGGTAATGAAGAAGTTGATGTCAAAGAAATATATTGATGATGGTGAAACCATTGAAGTTAGCTATAAATTTAGCGCTATCATGATTAGCGCTAAAGAGGAAAAAAAGAGGAACCTGAGGCCTTTACAATCCCTTGCACCATAGGGACACACAAATTTGAGAAAGCCTTATGTGACCTTGGTGCAATAATCAATATCATACCCTATGCAATATATCAAAGATTTAGTTTAGTACTCCTACTTCAACAATAATTATGCTATTGCTGGCAGACCAATCTATCAAGAGATCGGTTGGAGTTTTGTTTGTTATTTCGGTGAAGGAGAATTGCTTTATTCTTCTGGTGGACTTATTGTGATTGATTATAAAATCAACCAAGAGATTTTTATTATACTTAGGAGAACTCTCCTTTCAACTGAAATATCTATTATTAATATGGAGCAAGGAGAAATGAAATTTTAGGTTCAAAGTGATTCAGTGTCCTTTTAAGAACGTAAGGCAAAGAAATAACCCATGGAACTAAAGGTGGTGTTCGTCATTGATGTAGTGGACATAGAGGTGGAACCTTAAAAATGGATTTCTTCACAATAATAAATGCCTTTCTTAATGAATAACTTAGATGTAAAAGAGATTAATAATGATGTTTAAAAAACATGACCGAGAAAGATTCTGATCTATGTTTTGATATTACTAATTACTTTGGTCGTGAGAGATTCCGATCCTTTCTATACGTTTATATGATTTAGTCCTAAAGTTCACTCCATGCAAATGACTTATGGATTTACACTCTTTTAGACACAACCTGAGTTTGTGCTACTATCATATCCAAATATACATCTCTCTAGTATTGGAAAGAGGAAGATGCTGAATAAATGATGTAACATCTGGGTAAAACTCGATGACATATTTTCGTATTGATGTTGTATATATATGTGTTGTTGATGACTATTATGATATTCTTATTTACTCGTCATGGTCGGAAGATATTATGATGATGATATTGATACACTACAAGGTTAGTGGATAATGTGATGATCATATTTATACCCTACAATGCCAAAGGATATTGTGATGATGACATTGATACCCAACAAGGAAATGGGATGATTATATTACTGTGCCTATGTGTACATCTACCGGTTCGAGTCCGTCTAGCCATATGTATGGAGATTATATGTATAAATGTATACCCAAACAATCTAGAGTGAATATGATAACGATTGTTATGATAAGGATGATGATGATGATGGGTATTATGATAATGGTTATGATGGTGATAGTTATGATGATTATGATTATGGTATTGGAGATTCGATTGCATTAATCCTTGCATGCCCATTGTCTATCACCTGTATGTGCCTATATGTATCGGCCAATATAGAGGGAGGTAGTTACATAGATATGGGTAATGTCTATGACTTGTGGTGTTTGTATGTTGATTGAACCTTTTGATCTTAGGGCCGTGGGGGTACATGATAGTCTAGGCTAGGTATGTGGTTGTTCGGACTAGCCGGTTACTCGCATTGTTATCAAGATAGTTATTATCATTGTTATGTCTAGTTTATGACATATTGGTCATCGATTCAGTATTAAGATTTGAGGCATGGTTCTGGCCTTTTACATCTTTTGATTATATTTATATGTATGATCATCTGATTATTTTATATATGGACTAGAACCCTGAGTATTCTAGCACTAGTTCCTACTATGATTAAAAGGACTTCAATAGCTAGTCTTTTGATTTAGGTTGTACTTTGGTTAGACCTTGTGATATATATATATGCATACTTAGATATATGTAGCTATGGTATTACCGTATATTCCTCCCTTCCATTTATTATGATTGTATATTCATTCCTTGGCCTTGTATACTTACATATAACTTTCTTCCACTCTTACTTTATATATTGGCCAGTGATATACGGTGTTGTGTTGAGATCCCTAACTATGGATGGAATAAGATAGTGCATTTTTATTGCTTTCTTAGCCTAACTATGTTAGTGTCTTGGACATGATTAGGTTGGTTTATCCATATTATCCCATTGGTTGTCTTATGTGGTTGCTGGACATTCGAGTGTAGTTTTCCATTCTTTTAATATGTTATGTATATTTGCTTTATATTTGGAGCTTAGTCGCCAGTTTTCTACCGAGTACCAAAAGTTTGGTACTCATATTACACTTCTGTAGCCTGTAAATCATACTAAAGGTCATTGCCATTAATGTGCACGCCGTGCTAAGTAGCCATAGTTCAGATACTTAGAGTGAGCTCCTAACATTCGGAGTATTACTTACCTCCCTCTTATGTAATAGGATATTCTCTATGTCGTATTTATAGATATGTTGTATCAGTATATTTATTTGGACTTCACTTTGGATTCTTGTTATGTAGAAGCTCTTTTACTGATACCACCAGGTTTTGGGTTTATATTATGTAATTGGTCTTTTGTTATATCTTTTCCGCATTCTTTCCTTTATCTATTTGGGTAACCTGTTTCTAGCTTTTCTGATTATAGGTTTCACTTACCTAGTGGTGGATTATAGTGGGCGCCATCATTACCAAAGAAATTGGGTTATGACACTAGTGCTCTATTATGATTACCTTGATTGAACTTGGGCATTGGAGTTGTACCTTAACATAGAGATGTATCTAAATATTTTTGGCAGGATTAAAAATGATTACCATAATCTGATCCTTTCTAAGAGAAATTAAAGATACGTGTCCTAGCCTCTTTACTCTCCATTTTGTTATCCTTGATTTTATCCTCTTTATCCTGTTGAGAATGAACCATAAATTTTGATATGTCCATCTCCTTAACCAACATATCAATTATACTTTCTTTGACTAAATCCTCTAAAGCACCTAACACAAACTAATACATTTGGTCCCTAGAGTTAGCACCCATAGCCGGAGCATACTTATCCAATTGAGTAATCTTAGGAGAATACTCCTTTACACTCATGTTACCCTTCTTAATATTTATGAATTCCTACACCATAGCTTTACTTAACTCAGATAGGAAGAACCTATTGAAAAATGCAACAACAATATCATCCCACTCTATTGGTCCCGCCTCTACACTTCTATCATCCTTCCATTGCTTGTACCTGGTGAGAGCCATTACTACCAAATGATAAGAAACCAAGTCAATAATTTTATTAGAAGTAAAACCTATAATATTTGTACATTTCTAAATACTATCCAATAACTCTTGTGGATCCTCTTAAAACATAGACCCCATGAATACTTATTGGGCTTGTTGGTACAATAACAAACTGATTATTCTAGGTATTCATGGATTAGGCTTAGGCTATGAAAGAAACCCTGAATTTGGCATGTGACACTTGTTCATTCAGAGGGTTTATTTGACACGGTGGTGGTTATTGTTGATTCCTAATAACATTGTCATCTCTATCTTTATTTCATTCTTTTGGGAGGCATATTCTATAGTATTCTAGAGAATGAGTACGAAAAAGTTCTTAATATAATTCACAGTCTACCGCATGATATGGACATGGAAGAAGTATTTATACTTATCATATATTTAACTAATTTAATTACTTCTAATTAACTAATGATAAGTATTTTTTTAACAAACATACTTTAAGAAATCTCAGTACCTGATGTGAAAAAGTTTTCAAACTCTTCATTTCCTCTAACCTTGCAGAATTTGAACAATGGAAACTTCTTCTTATGAAGAAATTGAAACTTTTCATAAAATGCTTCATAGCCTCTCACTAATAATTGTGATACATTTTACAACCATGAATAAGACTCTACTTAACATGGCTTTCAGATACCCTAGGTCACTGTAAACTTGATGCCTTAATACAAATTTTGTCACCACTCGAGACTGTCTATAGTCGTAATATAATGCTTAGAGTTATAAGTGACCCTAAGCTAACCCATGGTCTAGCATGACACAAAGAATACTATAATAACTAATGTAAAATTACTCCGTGGAGGCTACACTGAATTAAGAATTACTAATTCAACCAATAATAATGTCTGAGTTTAAAATAATAAAAGTTGAACAACTAACTGTATGCCTGAAAGACACTACTAAAATGAGTTGTTAGAAAGAGCCCCAAGAAAAATATAACTATCTGAAATGGAAATAAAATAAAACAAAATACTGATATAGTACATAAATGATAAAGACTCACCAAAGTACTGCTGCTAATGTAGTAGGAGATCGTACTAAACGCGATCTAAATGTAAAGTGCCAGAATCTATATTATGGGATAATATATCATTAAAGAAAGTATATGATTAATAATTTGAATGTGCTAAATATGTTAGATAAGAACTAATTATTATAATCTAAACATGATGCATGTAACATGGTAAAATAATGCAAGACCAAGTAATAAACATGTAATGCATGATAAGTTGAATAACTAAATACTGGGTCATGCAAGTATCTAAATCTAATCTATAGGTTGTGAATTGTGGAGTATACTAATAACCAAAGTACCCCAATCTAAGCTAACTAGGGTCTAACCTGTAACCCAATATGGAAGGTCTTTATTACTTTGCTAAGGGTACGACACAGACTAACATGGATCTACTGAAATATAGTTTGAAAGAACTAAGAAGTCAATCCCGATCTGATGGGTGAGCTTTTAGAACCTGCAGTGGAGCCTTAGTTTTGGAACTTAACGATTCCACTAAATTTCTTAGCCTAACTGAAGGGTGAGCCTTCATTCCTGCATCCGCTCGATGATAATTATTGCCCCAAACTGAAAGACACTAATAACTATAATGCTCAATGATAATAATAATCAAAAGGTTGAAAATAAATGCATTATCTAAAAGATTTCAAAAAAATGTAAACTAGAGGATATAATACACAAAATTGTAAGCGTTAAATCCTAGGTCATCAAGTATTTATAACACATCATCTCTGAATAATTCAACTATTATGCCACTTTCATAAATTGAGTGAATTAAAGAAATTAATAACCCAAGTAAGAAAATCATGTATTCTATAAAATAATTAGTGTTTATTATATGAACGTGTAATGTTACTAAATTCATGTTAAATCAAGGCTCTATAGCTCATTAAGAACAAGGAACATGAATATCGAGGAATTGACAACATTCATGAACCTTAAGCTCTGAGGAAGGTATTGAATTGAGAAATTAAGTTATCTTTGGGAGTCAATGGGTGAAGGGAGACCCACTGATAAAATTTCACATATCTGCAGATAAAAGCCCTAAGGAAATTTTTGAAGTTGGAGCATGAAAGAAATAAAATCTAGTTTGCCTTGGAGGAGGAAAAATCACATCTATTCTCCATTTGATGCTAAATATCAAATGAACTTGGGTAATGAGTTACTTATGGTAATATTTTCTTTGTAATAGTCCTTGGAGTAGCATAAATAACATTGTTTTGATGTTAAAGAGTGTGAAAAGACTAATGTGCCCTTTTAAATTTATAACTAAAAAATTGCTGGAAAGTATATGAAATATTCCCACGATCGTGGGAACAACCTTCAATTATGGGTGGTGTTCTTTGTTTATAGGCTTAATTTGGTCTCTCTAAACTGTACCAATAGATCCTTGGTACAATTATGGGATCCACCTATGATCTTACCTTGGTTCGTATGTTGTAGGTTCTAATCGGATCAACTTTAAATGTAACAATCATACCTAAGATAGTGGTTTCTTACTAGGACCGTGGTTCCTAATAATAGTCATGGTTATTTTTTATGTTTAGAATGTATAATTGTAAACTTTTAAAGGTTTGGGTCTGCTTCGATCAAGCAAAAGAATTGTACGATCACATAATTTCACCACAATCGTACATATGCTTTTATGTTCTCACTGTTGTATAGAACTTCAGTAAAATTGCCATAACCTTCTTCTATGATATAGGATTAAGGAAAAAAATGGATGTGTGAAAATATAATTTAAATATCTATCATTTTGTGGATCTTGAGTTCAAAATCTCCATAATCTAGGAGTTATGTTTGTTTGACGATGACTATATGGAGATTCATCACAAAAAGTCAATTGATAAGGAAGGTTTTGACTTGGCCATGACCTAGGAGTTACTTATGGCCTTAATACATGTCTAAATCAATTCACACACCAACAAAATATGATGTTTAATTTTACATATACTTAAATCATGGTTCTAATCTTTGCTTGGATTTTTGGGGTGTTAAAGTAGTATTTTATTCACCTTTCATTCTTTCATTCCTATGCATTGCCTATCACCAGTATAATATTTTAATGACTATACCTACCGATCTTATGGGAGAATGGATAGGTGTAGGTTATGGTTGCTATTTGTTGAATAATTGAATGTACCTTTTGGGCTTATAGGGAATCAGTTAGGTTATTATTTGTTTGGGCTTGCTACTTATATAATTATTCAGATTTATTATATAGTTTGTGGTAGGCTTGTTATGGATTGGTATCCGAGGTTGTAGGGACACTTCAAAGTTCTTTTCCTCTTTAATATTGTGAGCTATGTTATTAGACTATCTTATGGTTGTTCATATAATGGGTTAGAC
The DNA here is from genome assembly GCF_002878395.1 of Capsicum annuum. Taxonomy (NCBI): domain Eukaryota; kingdom Viridiplantae; phylum Streptophyta; class Magnoliopsida; order Solanales; family Solanaceae; genus Capsicum; species Capsicum annuum. Next base: position 102,221 of record NW_025887525.1, read on the forward strand.
ATCCTGATTATACTAGATCTAGCTCCGTTCTTAATATTATAATCCTCATTATATTTAGGTTGTTAGGCAATCTCCCTTAGGTAAACACATTTATGTTTAGCTATTCCTTTGGTATAATACTATCTTCAATTGTACTACTATTACATATACCATTATCTTTATACGATTATTATATAACTCTTTCTTCATACTACTATTGTATACATCTTCTTTCCTACTACTATAGTATATTGTTTAGATACTTAATGTATCACACCTTCATTCCCAGTCACTTGTATTCTAAAGTAGTTTCCTCTCTATTATTTGTATTGAATTTCATTTCTTTTATAAGTGCTACTGACATATATTCTTGCCTTACTTGTTATTTATACTTGCATTATCGTTGGAGCTCAGTGGTTCAATACCTACTAAGTACCTCATTTTTTATTCTAATACTACACTTTTACACCATGCAGATCATTGTATGAGTTCCTACTACTGACTTTTTCTTCATATGGAGCTACCATCAATTGGAGATTTGGGGTGAGCTTCTGGAACGTAAAGTTTTTCTTGTTTTTATTTATAGACTGATTTTTATTTTGTATTTCGAAGAGAGTTTTTCATATATATATATATATATATATATTATACTTACCTTGTACTTTTATTTTTCTTATGGCTCTTCTACTGACGTCAATAGAATTTGGGGAATAATAACTTTCTTTTGATCTTCATTCACTTTTTATTTATTGTTGGTTTCCATTTTTCTTATTAGCTTGTTACTCGCTCTTCTAGACTGTAGGTTGACATACCTGCTGGTAGGTTATAGTAGGTACCATTATGACTTGAGAACTCAGTTGTGACATGCATTTTACAAACTTTTAATCACGATTATTTGATTCATTTTTTCCTATTTCAAAGTGAGTCATGGAACTCCATAAAGATTTTCAATAGGCTTTAAAGGTTTGGGTTTGATATTTGGGAGCATATATTTTAGGGTGGTTGAATAAGTTAAAGAAGGTTGGGTTGTTGAAGACTAGCCTACCTTAGCAGAGGTTAGCCTACGACTGTGGTGGCCATCGGCTCCATAAAGAGCAGGTAAACTTATGTTTGACGATTGCAGGGATTGTTTAGAAAGGGGTTTTCATTATAGTGTTCTTCAATAGATATTTTGATGATTCAAGGTTCGGTTTGAGATCCAATTTTGATATATTTTTTGTTTTAGTTTCTTATGTTATGGTAAGATGATTCAAAAAGAAATTTCTCATTTTATTAATAAATTTCAAGGGTCTTTTTTGAACCCAATTTTGACCCAATCATTTATATTGCAATATGGGTGTCAATGGACTCATATGCATACATAGAAAATATTTTTCTATAGATTAGAAGTATTCTGAGACTATTCAAAAGGGAAGGGAAGTTGTGTGATCAAGTGGAGTTATATTTTTCCTTTGAAATAGTTTATGTCTTACTCTTTTTTAGATTTAGCTTGGGTGAAAAATATAGTGTTGAAATAGTTATTGAGATGATTTGATAGTATTGTGCCTTAATTGAGGTTTGTCCTGATGAATGACTTGAGAATTTCAAGTACTATTTAGTACATTATGTTTTGGGATGTTTATGCATTAATGTAAACTTTCTTAAAGATATAACAGAATTTCTTGAAACTAGAATTGTCCTTGACCTTTTGGAATCCCTATGAAAATGACTGTTGAGGGCTTTCAACTATAACCTTAAGCTATTCAACAACCTTTTCTTCGATTTTCACCACTTGTATATGTTCCAACACGGGCTTTTGAACAAGTGTACGGATCAATCTTAGAGTAAAGGAAGGTAGAAGCTTGTTATTCTAGGAAACTACCTTTCTGTTTGTAGGCTCTTCTTCAGGTAACTCTCTTCCATTGCTCAAAGACCACTAAAAAGTGACCAAAAAAGCATGATACAAAAGTAACGATTAATGTATGTTGGAAGAGCTTTGTTTTTTGTTTCTTTGTTCACTTTATTTTATAAATTGTTTTTTCATAAAAGCAATGATCAAGAACACTTTATCCATTGCTTTATTTCATGGATTTTTGTGATAATTTTTTTTAAAAATAATTTATATTATTACTCGATAAATGAGACGGGCAACAAATTAAAATTAATTTTAAAGTCATTTTTGGAAATTTTTAATTTAATAAATAATTATTATAATATAAAAGATAGTATATATATACATATATTTTAAAAAGGCGAAAAATGGTGTGGTTTCTATCTTTCCCGTTTTGGTCAAAAATGGGTGAAACATTTAACTAAAAAAGCAACATAAAAAACCACACTATCCATTGCATTTGTTAAATTATACACACACTCATCATGACTTTTCCCCGATTTTCTCTTTCTGTTTTTCTTTTGCCATTCTTTCACTACTGCCTCTACTTCCAGTAGTCCATCGCATCCCATGCCCTTCTCCTCCTCAATTTTCCTTCCAACCGCCGCCACAGTAAATGAAGGTTAGATATTTTTCATTTTCTTAAAGTATAATTCAATTGTATTGTTAGTATTGGGTTTTGAGATTGATTCAATTGAATTGAATTGTAACTTAGCCGTTGGAATGGATTATTCAAGGTTAGGATATGTTTTTTTATTGCTAAAATTCAAATAAAGATTTCTATTTTTTTCATTTTAGGTTAATGTTTGATTATTTTTTCTATTAGCAATGAATATATGTTAATGTTTGATTGCTATTACTTTTCAATTTAGGTTAGTGTTAGTTTTGAATATTAAATTGATTGTTATAAACCTTGCTGGCTAATAGTTTGAAAGATATTGTCATTTAATTAGTGTTTCATTAAACTTTTTATTTGAAATATATTATTATTAAATTTCAACTTAGAGTTTTTAATTTTTTCAATTTAGGTTTAAGTTTGTTTTTTTTTTCTACTCGATTTCCATTATTGTTAGTATTTGTTTTGAATCTTAAATTGATTATTATGAACCTTAGTTAGGTTAATACTTGCTATTAGTTTGAGAACTATGAACTATTGTGAACGTTGTTACTTGGGAACCTTTAATTTTTATAAATATTATTTTTTTTGTATTGAACCTTGAATTATTATTTACATGAAATTGTTATTTGTGAATCTTGAATTTTTATGATTATTGTTACAATTCATGATGTTTGAACATTAATTTTTATTATTGGTATCTAAAAATATATATTGTAATACCTTATGTTCAAAATTTTAGGTAATCCATTATTATCCAAAACTTTATGAATGATATATTGAATAATTTAGAAGCAAAGTAATTGTCCGACTCAAATCTAATTGATATGCACAGGTAGTCGACACCCTAAAGACCCGAGAGAACTGATGTGCTATGGATTTTTTGGCATAAGTACCACTTATCGGGTATAGGTGATCAAAGTAGCTGTCAGAACTTAAAGTCCAGAGGCTCAGAAGCAGGAAAAGGAAGACTCTATCACTTACCAAAGGTACCTACAGTCCGTAAGTTGCACCGACTGTCTGTAGAAGACCAAAGTAAGTCTCAGAGGGCCAAGCACAGTGAGTTTTATGAGCTGCGCATGAGTTCTGGAACTTTCTTAAGACCACCTACGGCCCGTAGGTAGTACCTATGGTTCATAGGTGGCCTAAGTATGCGGTCACCGACCTCAATTTTATTTTTTTATTTGGGTTTTGACTCTTAGGATTTTATTGTATCCTACATATACCCTTGTGATATTTTTTAGTTAGTTTATGCATTCTTAACATTTACAAATATATATTTGATTCAAAGATTTAGTTTTGATCTTGAGATTACATTGTTCTTGATTTTGGTTTATAATTCAGTTAAAGACTTTGGGTTTTACTTGTTGATCATTTTGATATTGTTTAATTCTTTTTTATATGAATTTCATTGATCGTTTCACAAACATGAGCAGCTAAAGCACTTAGCAAGGGTTGTCGGAACCCTAAAATATTGACAAAGTAGGGAAAGTGCTAAGTTGTTCTGAACCAGGATTCTTGTATGTATTGTATTATCTTTAGATTAACAGATGTCTTAGCTGTTGCAAATAAGAAGATCCATCCTAAAATATCACTACTTAGTCCACAAGAGGAGTAGTGACTAGGACAAGATAATTACAACTGTAATTTGAAGATTAATTATCGATCTAGGCTAATTAATATCATCTTTGTTAGACGGTTATCTATTATCTAATAACTTGAGACTCAAAAGGTAATATTTAATTGAGATCTAGGGTAAGAGTTAGTAGTGCAACATCTTTAGATTAAAAATGTAAAGGATGAAATCTGTTACTTAGTTCAAAAGATAGTTGATGGTTTATAACTTATTAGATTCTGCATGCAAGGTACTGGGTTATTTTAATGAATCACGATAAGCCTACTGAGTTAAGAAGTTGTGGGAACACAATCCTAGAATTCATCTCTGATTGATTACAACAAAAGTTGAACTCTGTTACTTGTTCGAGATTGTTACTATAAACCCCCCATTTACTTTTTGTTCAAACCGTTGAGTTCAACAAGCTAGAGATACAAATCTGAGTCTTCCATGTGGGTTCAATCCTAACCTAGTTGGGTTACTTTACTTGACATCGATATATTTATCTTTCAGTTGGAGGTATCGTTTGGGCATTGATCAAGAACTAACATATAGGATTCACTTACTATACAAAAAACTATGATAATCATGAAACTTTGATGGGTATATATAGGCTATAATGATGATAAAATATCAACATAGATAGGTCCAAAACATAAATACATTACTTGGCCATTGAGTCCACAACTATTATGAAACCAAACAATATTGTACTTTATGCATTAATCTACAAAGCCTCTATAATATAGATAAACTTTGTCTATGTTGGGATAGTTCCCACCCTACCCCTATAACTATAGATACCTAAATGCATATACTAAAGACCTAGTAAATTCCCAAACCAATCTGGAGCTCACCAATGGTAGGTGAGTATCCAATACTCCTATTCAGGTCGTTTACTAGCTGGGACACCTATACTTGTGGCATGTAACACACCATGGATCAGTACGAAAGAAGTAACTACATATGTAAGGTATATAGTGGCAATATATAAAATAAGAACTCAAATAAAATTAAGTATCAATGTATAATATGTAGATAATGATAAAAGACCATATTTTCTTACATTTGTGGGATCACTTACTATAAATTCTTTTCATTACTTTTATCTTGTTTTCTTTATAATCTTAGTAAGAAATATGATACATATGATGAGCTGATCAGTAGTAGAAGAAGATGACGTATATACGACATTTTATCCCTAGAATATGATCCTTATTAATATACAAATCGAGATCTACCTATGCTAGGATTTTCCCCCTTAGGATACCGCCCCTAAATACATAAATCGAGACAGAACCATGATAGGTTTTGATCTTTGGGATACTACACATATATTTATATATCCACTTTAACTTGTTTCGTTAATCTTAAAGATTGTTCTCTTGGTGGTCATATCATCTTTTTACTATAGGACTAAATTAGTAGTATATAAATAAGAAGAATATGCTTTAGATTGTTATAATAATGTAGGAGGCAAACATAAGATAGATGTAATATGTAGGAACTTATGTGACATAATATACCTTATTCGACTTTAGAGAATAATTCATGCAACTTACTCTTTAGAATACCTTAGTAATACTAGTACTTGAAATTATCAACATACTGGTATAGGATAATGAACACATCTAGAATTACTTTTAACACATTTAAGATACCACAAGAAGTAGGTTAAAGGCCATTTATGTGACTTTTGCCACGAGGATTACTTGGACAACTAATTTTGTATGTACTCTAGCGTGAGACTTCATGTCAAGAAATATGAAATAAAATTGCCTTACATACCTTGATGTCTAACTCGGATATTGCAATTACTTATCCTTATCCACTTTGGATTATTAATATGTAATCAAATAAGCAATAAAGCTAATATTAATAACTAATTCACTAATTTAGACTATTTAATATTACAAAAACATTTTTGGGCCATTAAGCCGATAATTTATCAAATCAAGGTGTTCTTTCCTCCCCCTTTCCTTCACTGATACCTATATACTATACAACAACCTTATAAAGTCCTTCTAACATTCCATGGATTGCATACCACATATAACTTAATACATAAATGTGTGACTGGAAATAAGCTCACAATACATCCAATTCAATGGTGTGTTACCATATCCTCTTTTTACAATTTAACAAAACTATATACAACCATCTTAAAACTGCTACTGCCTCCCAACAAATGTGTACATCAAATATCCCCTAATTAGTCCAGAAATCCTTGGTATAATAGGAGAATATTGAACTCAAATATTCCAATCACTATTTCATGTATTCTTGACAATAATACATAAATAATTCTCCACCAAAACATGTATATGGGAAGGGGGATGAGCCTTATGTTGGTTTTTGTGAAATTTTATTCTCTTAATTTGTATATTTTTATGATTTTGGTTCCGTCATGCACAAACAAAAGGAGAAGAGGGAAATCCCTTAATAACCAAGAAAAATTGGTCAGCAAAATAAAGAGAGGGTTGTCCTATGATAAAAATATGTAGAACATTATTCGCATAGTTTACTTTAGATAAGATCATGATTTGTACAATTATCTTTATATTAAAAGTAAAGGAAATTCTATGAACCTTAATAGAATTATAGAACTAATATAGACGATAAAATATAGAAAAAATAGAAAATGGAAAATCTAAATTTTTATGCAAGTTAAAATAAGGCAAAAGAGTTGATATCTATCCCTTTAAAAGGGTCATGCTTTAGCCACCTTTTTTAGCTGATTAAATGCCATAAATGTCAAGAAGGTGATGAACCTTCTTGTGTATTAATCTTAGGCCTTGGAGGACTTAAATTTTTTGATCCTTGGTTTCCTATTATTTTCCATTTCATCCAATAATATTGGACCAAAATTAATTCAAATTGTTGATAGTGCACTTGGCCTAATAAGCTAGTTAAATGAGTCTTAGTAGGTGACGCACCTATATAATGACCCTCTAAGTTGTTCTATTGATTTGCATGCATTTTTTGAATCTCAAGCCTTCCCATTGCAGTTAGAAGTCATTTATGACTTGTTAGGGTTTAACTATACAACTTTTCATCCTCAGATATATGGTTCGATAGAGAGGACCATTTAGACCTTAGAGAACATGTTGAGACTTTTGAGATATTAATTTTAAAGGTTGTTGGGATAACCACTTACCTTTGATAGAGTTTGCCTACAATAACATCTATCACTCTAGTATTCAGGTGGCTCTATTTGAGGCTCTCTATGGGAGGAGATATAGGTCATTTATTGGTTTGTTTGAGGTAGGTGAGGATACTTTAATAGAGCTTGATTCGGTGTTTGACATTATTGAGAAGGTTTAGTTAATTCAAAAGAGACTGAAGATAACCCAAAGCTGTCAAAAATCATATACAGATGTGAGAAGAAGAGATCTTGAGTTTGACGTTGGTGAATTAGTCTATTTGAAAATCTCACCACGAAGGGAGTGATGAGATTTTGAAAAAAAGGGAAGCTTAGTCCCTTCTATATTGGCCTTACAGAATTTTGAGCCATTTTAGAAAGATAGATTATTAGATAAAGTCGCTTACAGATCTGGATTTAGTGAATCCAGTGTTTCGTGTTTAATTATTAAAGAACGAAAGAAGTGCGGCTTCAAGTCACGCGACTAGAAGTGTGTTTTCTCAAGTCTTTCTCTCGTTTCGGAAGCAGAAAGGGCTCGTGGAATAGAAAGAGTTCGTTGCATAAATTTAGAAAAAAATAGTTGTCTAGGATAATCTTTCTTATGATGAGGTCCTAATTGAGATCCTTGATCGTTAGATTCGTAGACTAAGAAACAAAGAATTTCCCTTGGTTAAAGGTCTATGGATAAATTAGTCCATTGAGGGAGAAACTTGGGAAGTCGAGGCAAATATGCATACCAAGTAACCTTATCTTTTCTCCATAAATCCAAACGCAGCTTGAGGCAGCAGTTTTCCTTAGATTGACTCTTTTTCCATTTTCAGTTCCAGCAATATAACTATTCTTATGTCATTTCATGCATTTACGAAATCAATTCAGTTCATGTAACATGTTTCAGGCTCAGTTATGTAATCATATTTCCAATCTTGAATGTTTAGTATGTGATCTCTGTTACATTAGTTAAGTACTCTTAGTCTAACCAATATCATTCAAGGTCAAATATTCCTAAGAGGGTCATATTGTATTACCCCTTACTATTCTTAGTACCCCATAGTATTCTTAGCCTAGTTCAACATATAGTTGCATGCATAAGGGGATTAAGGCCTAAAAATTCCACTAAGTGTTAGGTACTTAGTAATTTGTAAGGCTTCTAAACTTGGAGGATTTTTAACTTGATCTTACCAATCCTGAGATATTGGTTTTTGGGTTAATTAATGTTCAAGGGTGCAAGGATCATGCCTCGAAGAAGTTTCATATTTTTTGGATGAGGTTTGGGTCATGTTTGGATCATGGAACTAGAGGGTCACCACGACAAGGCCGCGGTGCAGCAATAGTCCTCAACTCATGTTCATTGCATCGCAGTTAGGGAATTAAACAACCATGATAAGACCGCATCGTGGTAAGCTTGTTATGTCCAGTTACGAATTTAAATGTCAGAGGAGAAATTCGGTCTTTCCCCCCTTAACCCAATAGTTTATAACACGAGTTAGGCATCAGTTAGGGCATAATTTTTCCCTTCTTCTCCAATTTTCCTGTCAAGAAAATCATTCCCTTTCCCCAAGAACACAAATTCAATTCCTTCATCCCTAAGAAATCACGAATTCAAGTTCCTCAAGTTCAAGAACCTTTAAGAAAGCATCATGATTGGAGTTTCTCTTTCAAATTAAAAGTTTAAGGTATGTGGGGTGTTCATTCATAGGTTTCTTTAACCCATGAAGCCCAAAAAAACCCTCTTTTCAATTAAAGAATGGATTATTCTATTATTTCGGTATTTTATATTGCTTAAGATGGGTTTAATTCATGTTTCAATAGTGACTTTAATTCAATTCATCCCTTGTAATATTTTGAATTACCTATGCTATGAGTTAAAGTTTCCCATGCTGTATTCAAGTGAATTCTATGTCAAATCCGCAACTTTATGATTTCAGTCATATAATCAATTCATTTTCCTTATTTAAAACATTCCCATGTTTAAATTCATGATCTCCTCATGTTTTATGGAATGTCTATGCTTATGGGTTTTGATCATGATCCTTTACTATAGTTTTCAGCTTGTTAATGCATTTACTGATGGTGGGTTATGAACACGTGATACCGATGTGTTTTACATAATTTTTAGATTTTCAAGTATGATTTAGTTAAATTATGATTTTTCCTATTTATTTAGTTATTATGATCATAATAAGCACTATTAGTCATGAAATTATGTTTAGTTAAACTTAGTCCAGTTTTAGTTCCTGTGTCAGTTTAGTTATAAGTAGGATTTAGCACCGACTGAACCCAGGGAAGGGCGCTCACCTTCTAGTAGCGGTAGTGACCCTTAGTAGCAATCCCCAAGTTCCAGATCTATATAGCCAGTGTAGGTTATAGATTTTTACCTCCCATTTGAGGGTTGAAAATGTGTTTACCTACTATTTGAGGGTGATACATATCTCATTAGAGCACCTATTAGTTGAGGGTGACTATTAGTCCTTTAGGATTCCAGTTTAGTGGATCCACCTAGCCAGTGTTAGTAACCATGGTACGTTAGTGACACCCTTCCAAATAGGGTTATAGGTTGGACCCTGATTAACTTAAATTGGGCCATATCGGTTAGATAATACCTCCCATAGTCTCAGTATAATATTCAATGTATATTTAGTTAAGGTTTTCTTGCCTAAAGTATATAGATTTACAACTATTTAGTTATACAGATTTTAGTCTATTAGTTTACAAATTATTTCAAAAATATGCATATGCTTTTTCTTTCATTCTCAAACATTACAGTTTTTATCAATTCATGTTTAGTTGTTTCATGTTGTTCAGTTAGTCCTTATCTCATGTGCATAGTACCCCATGCATTTCAACCAGACTTTATATTATATAATAGTACATTAAAAGTATTAGTAACATACTCTTTTTTGTGCTATGATGTCTTATATCATAGATTTGGATGCTCATTTTCCTAACCGCACATAGACAGTCCAGCGTACCTAGCAGCAGTAGATGTATGTCTACGTCTATCTATGCAAAGATTTACTATTTAAGTTATTTCAGTAGTCCTATATTTTTAGTTAGTTGGATTCAGTTAGAGGTTTGTCCCATAAACTAAATATTCAGTTAGATAGAGGCTTTTCATACAATCAGACAATTAAATAGTCAATTAACCTATTTTTTAGCTTATCAGTCATTTCAATATTATATCAATTGTTTTTAATTAATAGTTAGATTTTTAATATTTCATCAGATATTTGAGACTTGTGGTTGAACTATATTTCAAGTATTTAGAGTTGCAGTACTTTATTAATTTATCTTTCGTGCAGATGTTTTATAATAATTTTATTTATGGCTCACAGCAGATACCAATGCATTGATTAGGTCATGGTCACTTATGAATGTAAGCACCATTTTCACGACTAGGCGGTATGTTCAGGTCGGGACGTTGACCTATTGGTTGAAAAGTAAAGCAATTAGAAATTTAGGTGTAAGACCCACATTTGGCTGAAACAACCTAAAATGGAAAATGAAAATTTTACCACTCATCTGGAACATCAAATTTTATGTTGTTACATAGTTGATTGGATTATATGGTGTTCAAAATTAATCCTGAGTCCCTATGAAGACTTGGAAATTTTTGAATGTTTCAACTAATATCTGATAGGCCGGGGATCGCAAACCAAGGACCACGACTATGATACCCTTGATAGAAGGGATAGTGAGATCAAACTAAGGGTTGTTGCAATCATAATACATACTCCTAATGCCATGTAGTATGATTGAACACCTACTTGTTATGATTGTAATATCTGAGCACCTCAAAGGGGTATAAATAGGCCCATTATGTCATGAATAGGCTTATTAGTCACCCATCTCTTGAGAGAAGAAACCAGAAAGTGTGAGATATCTGAAAATTAGAGATTTTTGGTGATTGGGAAGCTTTCGAAACATCTTTTTTTATTATTATCATCCGATTTAAGGTAAGAATTCTCCCTTCACTAGGTAAAATTTCTTGAATTATTTCTCAAACTACTAATAGCTTGAGGGCTTGATTCTATCTTTAATTTAGCGTGTTTATCACCAATTAATGAGGGTTATGATTCCTTAAGCATGTATTATTTTGGGTTTATCTCAGAAAAGCATTTTTCATATGTGGAACCCATATATGGATTTGGGTGTTATTTTTAGACTAGAATCACAATGGTGCAATATAGGCGTATTTATTCTCATATGTATAAGTATATTATGATTTCTATAGCATGGCGACATTTTTGGATCGTCAAATGGAGATGGACATTTGCTAATGATTAAAGGTTTTACGATTCAGCTTCGAGGTAGGCTTCTGTCTATACTTCTTCGTAAGATCATGCGTGCTATATATTGCATATGGATATAAGAATATTAAGATTGATAATGGGTAGAATTACCTAGTCTGGATTATTGAAGTTTGAGGTTTTGATGCGGGTTTTGACCCATAAGGTGAAATGGTTATTACGCTATTAAAAACCTATTGCCTCTTTTAAAGATTCAACTAATTCATAGAGTGGATATGATATGGTTCAAAGTTTGGCATGTGATTTAAGCATTGGAAGAATTATTTGTATGATAAACCTTATTTGTACTATTGTAGGGTTATTCCTATTTTAGAATTGATTATGGATTATGCGCTATCAAGAAGTGAATTTACACTTTTGCTTAGTCTGGGATATTAAATTCCTCAATATGGAATTTCAAGGATTAGAAGTATGTTCTTTCAGTCCACCTTAGGTCAAGACTTGTGTTATCCTATGTGGACTTATTTATAGATGTTAGGTATAGATGAGACTAGTAAACCTTCAGTGTGACGTTGCTTCATGACTTAGTAAGTCATGACAGTATTTCCTTGAAGAATGATTAATGGCTCATGGCTATTATATTTTCATATATGAGATATTTGGCATATAGAAATGTCTTCTTCATAGATGTGTATTTTGCATAAACATATAATATATTTCACAATTATGATTTATGGCCTAGTGCAATATGGTGCCTTCTAGATGTGAGAAGCTTAGAAATATGCATTATGGCTTATAGGTATGCTACGCCACATTGTTACGTTATGGCTTATAGATTTAAGATAACATACAAATATAATCATAGATATGAGTTCAGGATATGTATATGGCCTAAGGTTGTGATTATAATGCTATAATTATTCCGAACACATTTTTGGGCCAATGGTCATGTAAGGATATTGGTTGGAGTGTTTATAGTTGTAAAGGATGCAGTTGTATTTTATGAATATATATATATATATTGATTCTTATAGATCTATTGTTTAAATATTGGTGATGGTATGCATAAATTTGGTACAATCATGATCATTAAATCGGTAAATGATATGATTTTAGATAAAATATAACTTTATTACTATTTTTCCTAAATAGGGGTTAAAACCCAGTTTTCACCTTAAAATAGATTTCTTCATAACAATAACTGTCTGTCTTAATAAATAACTTATGTGTAAGAGATTTATAATGATGTTTAAATGATTTGATCGAGACAAATTTTGATCTATGCTTTGATACTACTAATCACTTCGGTCATGAGAGATTCCAACCCTTTCTATAAAGTTATGATGATTTAGTCCCAAAGTTCACTCTGGTCAACAGATTTACAAATTTATACCTTTTTATCCATGTCTTAAGTCCACACACCTATTATATATATATATATATATATATATATATATATGTTATGAGACGGATGAAGATGTTGAATTTATGATATAGATTCATGGAAAAACATGATGGGAGATTTTAGTATTGATGTTATATATATATTTGTTGATGATATTGATAATTTAGACGATATTGAGTGTTTTGATTATATATTATTACCAATTGAATTTTGGGTATCACTTATATATTATGACCACTTCAATTCTGAGTATCGATTATATATTATGTCTGATTCAATTTTGGGTATTACTTATATTATAACCAATTCAATTCTGGGAATTGACTATATACATATTACTGGTATAAGTTTGAGGGATGATTATGATATTGACTATATAGTTTTCATTGATTCTTGCATGTGTATTAACTATCACTAATATGCTCATATATCTACCATCCTTATGAGGGGTTGCTTTAATGCCCCAAATTTTTACCTCTGAAATTTTTGAGCTTCTGAACTCACTACCCTTACTATGACTTACCATATGAGTCGTAAGGTGTCCATACATGTCTTAATACCCCAATTGTATCCTAACTAGTGTAATATCCCAAACTTCTATAGTGACTATGAATAGGATGTCATGAGTTGTACGGACTCTATAAGAGTCATATAGTGTCATCTGTAGCCAAACCAGTGCAGTACCCTAAAATTTCTACCCAGAATATGAATATACCCTATCATTCATAAGGTCTAACTATGAGTGATAGGGCGTGACTCATAGGGTGAACAGTGAAGGGTGACCGAGTTATTTCCTAGACTACGAGTCCAATCAATGACTCATAGCTAGTCGTCATGAGTCGTGATATGACCTGTGATAACTGTGATAGTTTTCCTGTGTTCAATTGGGGGGGATACTTTTGACATTTCTCCCTTCCACCAATTGTGAAACATAATACCTTTTTAGGTTCATATTATCACATAAAAAAGAAATCAAAATACACTTCTCAATCACTCTTAAACTCTTTATGGAAAAATAAGCTAGGGTTTCTAACGATTGGCCATTCAAGCTCCCATTACTGATTTGTATACATAATTCTTTATTATCAATGGATTGTTACTCTTCCCTAAACATGTTTTATATAAATACATGTATTACATGACTAATTATGTAGATTTAATTATGGATTTTTCTATGGGTTGAGGTTTTTGGATTGGTTGATTTTTAAATTACTTAAAATGGTTTATATGCAACTACTTTTGCTAAATTGATGGTTTATGAACAAATTGGGTGCATGGATATGGGAATTGGAATGGGGTCAAAGCATTCCCTCAAATTTATGTTTTTGGACTTGGAACTGGTTTTCATAATTGTGCTTCATCAACCCACTTGTGAAATTATTTTGAAAAAATGGATTGTCATATGGTTTGACTTACTTACCTAAGCAATTGCATTGAATAAATGGTTAAAATGGATAAATATGGATTTTGAAGTACTTGATGGACTGGGTTTTCTTTTAAATGGTTTTGGAAAGGGTTTGGTGGCCATAGAATGGTTTTACACTGGAACTTCAGAGTCCTATTGGCTGATAGGTTTGAGTTCCAATCGTCTAAATTGGTTGGAGTCCTATTGGTTAGTACTTAGAGTACCATGGGCTATTTTATTTTGCGTAGTGACATTTGTTTGCAAGCAAAAGTTGCTATGCGATACCACTTGATCTTACCATAATGACTGAATCCTTGATAAAATAAATGGGTTATGTGCAAAATATGTTTTATCGGGATTAAAGTGGGTTATGTACATAGTATGTGAAAGTGGAGATCCTGATGGACCACTACTGGAAACCATATTTGCCGGCATTGGTGGTCTAAATAGTTGGGTGTTCAAGTCATCTTTTCTTTATGATCAGGGCTTCGAGTCACCCTTGGTGCATATGAACATATGATTATTCTCTGGTTCATGTGGATAATATACATTGGGGCCTTTTCAACAGTGGAAGCTATACCCATATAACTAGTGGGTGCCTTTTTATGATGATGAAGCTACACAATCTTGACTAATGTTATAAAATTCATTCTAAGCCTTTTTCCCTATCACAGCTTATTATATATATATCTATGTATATTATTTAGTGCATATGGTATGAAATCATTTTATATTAATTGAACATGACATTATTTTGCCCTTTCCAAAAGTTACATTCTAGATCTCACCCTACAAACTATCTTCAGATGTTGTATCCCCATATGATGCAGGGAACGATGACACTTCTACTTTTTTTGTTGAGTGATAGATGGTTTTATAGTTTTTTTTAGTCATCTTGAAGTGGTAAGCCTCATTTTACCAGAAGGCCTATTACTCGTTGACTTATTTTATACCATAGACTATTTTTTAGGGATTCTATTAGCTATCATTAGGGGTATGTCAAGACTTAGGATATCTTTTGGTTAGTAGAGGCTTTGTAGATATTGTGGATTAGAATGGTTGTTGAAATTATTAGATTCTTTTTCTAAGTTAGTTGAGTTGCCTATCTTATTATATATTCGAAACTCATCCTATGTTGTTATATGTTTGGAATTCTTCCGCTACTAGTTGTATTGTATTCTACTCTGACTAGGCAAAAGGGATTATGTACAGTTCTTAGTGGACTTGGGCTACCTGTCACGGCCAGTCCATGGTTTGGGTTGTGACAATTGAAATGTATGGGTGATGATTATGCTTTTTAGTGTGTTGTATATTAATTAAACCTTTTAAGCTTCGGGTAATGAGGTATGCGAAATGCTTGGCTAGGTATTGGTTATCCAGATTAGCCGGTTACTCACTGATATTGATATTGGTATGATCATTGTTATGATAATATTATGGATAGTTTATGGTAGATTGGTTATTAGTTAACAAGATTTAAGGAATGATTTTAGCTCTTGTAATCTTATGATTATACATTATGCCTGATTATCTTATGATTAAACATTTGGAAAAAAACCTTGTGTATACTAGTACTAGTTCCTACTATGATTATGAGGTCTTAAAACGCTTGTTTGACGATTTAGGTTGTACTTTTAGTTGAACTTGGTTATATATATATATATATATATGTATATCTAGATATATATAGCAAAAGTGTTACCATATATCCCTTCATTCCTTCATAATTCAACTTGTATATTTATTCCTTGGTCTTGTGTACTATTATTTATCCTTCTTATACCATTTATTCGTATATTGGTTAGTTATATATGGTATTGTGTTAAGATTCCTGAGTATGGCTTGAATAGGATAGTTCATCCTTAATACTTTCTTAGCATTATTATGTTAGTTTCTTAGACATGAATAAAATAGTTAACCTTATTATGTCACTATCTTTCTTATTTTGTTGTTGGATATTTGGATGTAGTTTTCATTCTATTTACAAGTTATACGTATCTATATTATTTTAGGAGCTCAGTCAAAAGTCGCCAACTTAGTACCATGTGTTTGATACTCACATCATAATATTGTGTGCATCCTGTGGAGCAACCATGGTTCAAAGACATATAGTGAGCTTCTAACATTTAAGATATTACTTTCCTCCCTCTTATGTACTAGAATAGTGTATGTACTGTATTCAGATATAGTTATATCTGAATATTCATTTTGTACCTCATTTGTAACCTTCTTATCTTAGAAGCTCTTGTATTGATTTTACCATGTTTTGGGATTATCTTATGTATCATTTGTTTAATTCAATCTATTTTACATTCTTTTTTCCATTCCTTTAGTATTCTATTACTAACAATTTCAGACTCATAGGATTTTGCTTACCTAAAAGTGGGTGATCGTAGATTCCATCATGACTTGAGAAATTGGGTCATGATAAATTAGTATCAGGGCCAGGTTCACCAATGTACTATTATAAGATCGAAGTGTTTAGTAGTGTCCTACAGATCAGTATGGAAATGTCCATAACCTATCTTTGGGAGGGTATAGCAATATTTGTAGAAAAATCATTTGTTGACTCTTTCTCATGTTGCCATAGTTCTATGATTCTCCTGAACATTTTTTGATCCTATTTTTACCCTAATGGATGATACGAGATGGTTGATAGATGCAGATGATACTTCGATATGTGCTTTTAGAGATTTAGCACAACATTAAATAAGAGAGTCAGGTATTGATATTAAAGATATTTAGTATTATCTAAAAGATTTAAGGCTAGCCTATTTTTCAGTAGAGCTCATGACTACTTTAACCCTTCGAGTTTCAGCATTGGGGATCCTTAGTTTATTGAAGACCCCTCACATCCATGAATGACATTCAAGTCATTGAGCAGTTCTCATACCAGAATTGGGTCTATTGGGGTTCATCAGGGTTCTTTCATATTTTTAGGGTATGAGTTTGGGTTACTTGAATGTGCAAGACATATTCCAATACTATATCCATTAAAATAGGCCATGGTGCAATGTTTTATTAGAGGATTAGCATTGCCACTCTGCTTGGCATTAGAGCACTTGATAGTAGTTGGGTCTTCCTTCTCTCAAATTATTGATCATGCGAGGGCCATAGAGATAGCCTGCTTTGAGAACTATGGAGTCTGTGGAAAAAGGACATGACATTAGTATAGTGCTATTGGTATTTTATTCAAGAGTCAGGATCTTTATGATAAAGATCACCTTAACATATAGCCTATCGATTGTATACAGGTAGCATTTTTAAATTATAGGTAACTCTTAGGTTAGTTGTGGTGATCATTCTAGATCAAAGTATATATCACCTTAAGTATTTCACAAGATTTTTTGGTTTTGGTGAGATGGGTATTTGTCTAAAGAGTATCCCAGGTGAGGTATTTTTAGTCATTCAACTCATTTAAATTTGCCTTATTATATTTTGGCACCGTTAGTTAGAGGTATTTCACTTAGTTCCATAGTTGGTGATTTAGGCAGTCCATGTTAAGACCCATTCATATTTAGTCTCCTTAGAACCATCAGGCATTTGATTATGGATTTCACCATAATAGGTGTTCTTTTATTTCTGCACATTTACCTTTTACATTTATATGTGTTGGTGTTTTCATACCTATTGATGATTACGTGTCATGATAAGTTCATATCGATTATTGTGTGCCTTATTATTTAATTCATGATTAGGTGACTACCCTATAGTTTATTTCTTTTAGCAGTTGGTGGAGTAGATCTGTAAAGATATTTTGTCCCTTTGGCTCTTACATTTGGGTTTGATTCCATTGATTTTTTCTTTTTGTACCATCCATTTATTATATTGATGTTGCTATTGTTGTCATTGATTATTGTTATTGATCCTAACTGGCTAGTTGTTGAAACTAGTATTATCAAGTTGGAATTGAATTTTCTACGGTTCTTATTCTTTATCTTGAGCAACTCAAGCTCATTTTTCAACTTGACCAACTTTGGGTCCGTTCTTTGCTTGTGGATATGTCATCGCCCGATAGTGGTCTTGATATTGATATCGAGATATCTTAGATCAATCTCTTAGACTTTTTTAGTTTGTCTCTTAGTGATGGTTTGCCCTTGTTATTGGTATGGAGTTTGATGCTCTATTCTTGATGTGATGAGGTTTTTGTCTAAAGTGGAGTAGAGTGTTAGAGGCAGCTGGTGCTTCCTATGATCACTTATTGAGTTGGAAAATTGGAAATTTTTTATATTGAGTTGCTTAATTCATTTTTTCGTTTGTGGCATTGGTGTTGAGGTTTTTAGATGATGAACTCCGTTTAAGTAGCATGCTTAAGTGAGATTCAACATGGTTTCATTATAGGTTGATTGGACATATTGGAGCGGATCATTCAGTGACGAGTAGTTATGCCTTGATCATCTGGATTTTAGTTTTTATTTTCATCCAGACTAGTTGTAGTGTTAGCATAGATTATATTCCTTGATTACCTCCATTTGTGTGCCCAAATAGCACCCTAAGGGCATATTTTCATATTTACCATGTGGACTTGCCACAGATCAACTTCAGTTCTCTTAGTTATCTATGATAAATTTGTGCGAATTAGATCTAGGTAATTTTTCCTTATTGTTTATAGTTGATAACAAGTGTGGAATGGTAAAAGAAGGATGTATTTAGATTAAGTGTTTGTGGTATGACTCATGTCTTGGGTTAGTTTTCGCTAAGATGAGCCTTTACTAATTTGTGTTGGTATAGAGATGGTATTAGTATGTTGTGGTTCAAATTTGTGAACAACAACCTTTTTGGTTTAGTTGGAGGCCAACTGATGCTTGAAAATGAGTTTTTGCTATTTTGAAGTGAAGTGAAAAAACGGGTTGAAATAGAGATACCTTTGGAAAAATCCCTCAAAACTATTAACTCTACTTAGAGGTTATATATGAAGTCGTGCTTGGAGCATAAGGTCTAAGTTTCTCATCATTTCGAGCTGCTAAGATCTTTCTATCCGTTGACTTTCACAAATGAAAGTCCTTTTAAAAGTGGATATTGTAATGACCCACTGGGTTATTTCCTAGATTTCCATGAAAGTCCAGAATTTCGAGGTTTTCTATAGCAACTATGGTCATTTATAACTCATTTGAACTTTCGACTCGATGATCGGACAATATGATTGGAGTTTAGGCTCATTTCCCTATTTTGGAGCTTTTGCTAGTTAGGATTTGGTTTTAGACCCAAGATGCTAGTAGATGGCCTTGGATACAAATTTTTACTATGCCAACAAATCTGGATTGTCGATTTTATGTTGGGTAGACCTTTGGTTCGGGTCCTGAGGCACCCCGAGTTCATTTCAACCTATTGCTCAAAAAGTTTAAAAAATTGAAAATTTAGGTGTGGGACCTATATTTAGTCAAAATAACCTCAAAAGAAAAATCCAACTTCATTATCGCGTTCAGAACGTTGAATTTAATGTGTTTAGATAGTTCATTCGCATATATGGGAATTGGAATGAATCCTAAGGGCTTGGCAGAAACGTAAAAATTTTTCCAAGTTCCAGCGGATATCTTATAGTGTAATCTCACTAAGGTTTGTTGGGATAACAACACTTACTCCTGATGCCATGTAGTTTGATTGCACTCATGCATGTTGCGATTGCAATATTTGAGTGCCTGAAATTGATATAATTATGACCTTTATGTCGCTAATTGGATTATTATTCACCTATCTCTTCAGACCCGAAACCCTAAAGGGAGATATCTTAAAATTGGAGCTTCTTGGTGATTGGGGAGCTTGTTTACAATTTATTTTTGTGATTATCCTCTGATAAGGTAAGAATTCAGCATTTACTTGGTGAAATTTCTTAGTTTTTTACTCAAAACCCTAATTGGTTGAGTTCTTGATTTTAGACACAATTTAGACTGGTTTTCACCCATTTTTGTGGGTTATGATATCTTGAAAATGTATGAACGTTAGGTTAGTCTCAAAAATGCATTTTTTGTTTGTGGGATCCACATGGGGATTTGGGTGTTATTTTTTGATCCAAAAATGAAAGGTACAATATGGGTATCATTGTTCTCATATCAATTAGTACATTAAGATTCTAATAGCGTGATACCATTTTTGGATCGTAAAGTGGAGATAGACATTCGCAGATGATTCAAGGATTTACGATTTGGCTTCAAGGTAGGCTTTTGTCTATACTTCTTTGGATGATGATGCATTCTATATATTGCATTTGGATGTGAATGCTAATATTAATTATGGGTACAATAATCTAGTACGGATATTTTGGGGATTAGATGAGGGTTTTTACCCTTAAGTTGAAATGGTTATTGCACTTTTAGAAACCTATTGCCTCTTCCCTAGATTGAATTAATTTGTAGAGTGGATATGATATGGTTCTAGGTTTGTGATGTGGTTTAAGAATTGGAAGCATGGTTAGTATGATTAGCCTTATTTGGGCAATTCTAGCGATCTTGAAATCACAATTTAGGTAGAGTTGACTTAATTGCTCATGTTTCTAGGTGGAATTCCTTTCTTAGGATTGATTATGTCTTATGTGCTATCAACAAATGAATTTAGATACCATAGCCTAGTATAGGGTATATATTTTTTCTATATTGAATTCGACGATTAGAAGTTGGTTCTTCTAGCCCACCTTTGGCTAAGAATTGTGTTAGCCCTTATGGACTTATTTGGGGATATTTGTTACAGTTGAGACTAGTAAGCCTTTAGGGTAAGGTTGCTTTGTGATTTTGTGAGTCATAATGGTATGTCTCTAGAGAATAATTAATTGCTCATGTCCATGATATAGTCATAGATGTGATATTTGGCCTATAGAGTTGTTATTACTCCTAGATATGATATTTATCCTATAGAGGTGATATGTCTGATAGTTAGATATATATCCTAGTGCGATATTGTTCCTCCTCGATGTGAGATGATTATAAATATGTTTTATGGCTTATAGGTATGCTATGCTGCATAATTATGTTATGACTTATAGATATGAGATAACTTATAAATATGATTATGGATATGAGTTTCGGATATGTATGTGTGCCTAAGGCCATGATTATGATGTTGTAATTATTCTAGACAAATTATGGGACAAAGTTTTCATTATTATATCGGTTGGACATCCGTGAAGTGTTTATCCTTGTAAAGTACACAGTTGTACTTTATTTATATACATATTGATACTTATGGCTCCATAGTTTTAATACTGGTGATGCTATGCGTAGATTTGGTACATTCATGATCATTAACTCGGTAATTAATGCGATTCTAGCAAAAATATGATTTTATTTCTGTTTATTGTAAATAAGGTTTACAACACACTTTTCACCTTAAAAACAAATTTCTTCATATCAATAACTACCTATTTGGTCTATGATTTGATACTTCTAATCACTTCGGTCGTGGGAGATTCCGACCCTTTTTACACTTCTATAATGATTTAGTATTGAAGTTCACTCTGGGCAATGGATTACGGATTTATACTATTTTAGCCATGACTTAAGTCCATACACCTATTATATATTTATATACACATCTCTCTGGCATGGGATGTTGGAAGTTGTTGTATGGATGATATATTTTCCTATAAAAACTCGATAGAAGATTTTATTATTGATGTTATAAATATATGTGTTGATAATATTGATGATATTGAGAGTATTGATTATATATTTTGACCTGTTCAATTCTGGATATTACTTATATATTATAGCTGGTTAAATTTTGGGTATTGATTATATATTATGACCAGTTCAATTCTGGGTATTGACTATATACATATTACTGGTTAGAGTTAGGGGATGATTGTCAAATTAACTGTATATCTTGTATTCATTATTGAATGCATATTTCCTATCACCAGTATGTACCTATATCTATCAACATTATTAGGGTGATAATTATGCCTTGTGGTCTATTGTATGTTGATTGAACCTTTTGAGACTACGGTGGTGGGGGTACGTGAAAGGCTTGGCTAGGTGTTGGTTGTTTGGGATAGTTAGTTGCTTGTGCTATCATTATATATTTATTATCATTGTCATGATCATTATTATGACTAGTTTTTGACAGATTGATTACTAATTCGGTATTGACATTGGAGGTATGATTCTGACTTTTCTAATATTATGATTACGCTATTATGTATTATTATCTCATGATTAGGCATATGAATTAGAAACCTTGTGTACTAGTACTAGTTCCTAGTATGATTATGAGGTCTTAAAATGCTAGTCTTATGATTTAGGTTATACTTCAAGTTGACCTTGGTTATACAAATATATATATATGTATATCTTATTATATATTGCTAAAGTATCGTTGTATATCCCTTCTTTCCTTTATTATTTAGATCATAGTTCATTCATTGGACTTGTATACTATTAAATACCCTTCTTGCAACCCTTATTCGTATATTGGGTAGTGATACACAGTATAGTGTTGAGATTCCTGAGTATGGCTGCAAGAGGATAGTTTCATTCTTAATACTTCCTTAGCCTTATTATGTTAGTTTCTTAGACTTGAAAAAGATAGTTTATCCGTATTATCTCATTGGCTTTCTTAAGTGGTTGTTGGATATTTGGGTGTATTTTATTTTTGTTTATATGTTATATCTATTTGTATTATCTTTGGAAATCAGTTAGCAGTTCCTTACTGACTACCACGTGTTTGATACTCATACTATACTACTGAATCCCGCAGATCATTGTAAGGGTTATCGTGATATTGTGTGCATCATGCGGAGCAATCATGGTTTTGAGACATAGAGTGAGCTCCCAAATTTCGGAGTGTTATTTTCCTCCCTCGCATGTACTATACTAGTCTCTATGTTGTATTAGGAGAAGGTTTTATCTGTATATTCATTCAGTACCTCATTTGTATCATTCTTATGTTAGAAGCTAATGTACTTATACTAGGTTTCGAGATTATCCAATGTATGTTTGTCTTTTATTTCATCTATTCCACACTCTTGCTTCAATTCTTTTGGTAGTCCGATACTAGAAGTTTCAAACTATGGGATTCGGCTTGCCTACTAGTGGGTTATAGTAGGAGCCATTATGACTTGTGAAATTGGGTCGTTACACCAATACCAAGAGAAAATTGCCACCAGGAGACGAACCCAATCAATATGGAAAGATGAATCATAGACTTCTCAACATCAACATCAAAATCACTATCGGGTGATGAACTAGCCAAATCTGAAGAATAGACCTTAAATTAGTCACCCTCAGAAATGGGATACAAAGAAGGATACCAAATGCCAAAATCATAGAAAACCAGAAAGCAAGTCCAAAAATTTCGAACTAAAAAATGGACAACATTACCAATTGCCATCTCTAGGTCCATGACAAAACCACAGAAGTTCAACTTACCTTCCATACCATAATCCACTCCACAATCATTCTAGCATACAATAACAGAAGAGAAATAGCCAACCTCACCTCGCTAAATGATGAAAATGATCCAAGCAATCTAGTTGCTTAAGACAACAAACAAGAAACACGAGGAAGGGATCTCTAACTAGACAATGTTGGTCTATCCATCTACCAAGCGAGGATCAATCAAACTTTAACAATCACAATATTAGCAACAACAATATATACATTATTATAGGGAATTGGCTATACCAAAAATAAAAATCAATAGCAAGTACCACACTATGGCCACAATACAACCAATATGCCATGGAAAATGGGACACGAACCCCAATGATACATCCCAAGAAATAATCTATGGGGGTAGACATATAATCATGAATTTGATATCAAGGTACACAATGAGTTATATAAACCTACAAAGACATATAATAATAGATGGGTACGAGAACTTGATACACTCAAATGAAAAGGGTAAAGGTAGGAAATAAAAAAACCACCTCTCACGGTGGAATTCTATGTCACATACTTGATAGGTCTAAGGAAGAAGAAACATGAATGGTCCAAACTCAGATTCAATAATTGTATCACCAACTGAAGCTTTAAGCACACAGTCTTGAACTCATAGGGCCACAACATTATGAGACTGGTCTTAATAATCTTAATGACTATGGATCCTAAGTTGGGTACACACTCTTGATTAGTGGCTTATTTCTCTACAATCATAGCAAACCCATAAAGCCATATCCTATCAAGAAACAAAAGCTAACCCTAAATTACTGACCAACTAACACCCCAAGGAAGCTCTCTAAACAAATGTCCCACCTCAATACAACAAAAATAAGCTCCTGGAATACAGTAAGATTACCCCCTACTGAGCCAGGATGACCACCATAGCATAAACACCTCTACCAAAAACTCTGCAAGGTTAGATGTGAAATCTTCCCCTTGGGATCACCATAACTATTCTGAGTGCCACAGATTGATTGAAATGCTATATGAAAGGATCCAATAGACATTAAGTGAAGTTGACTTCTACAGAGATGATCTCACTCCTGAATAAAATACAAATAATATTTTAAAGGTGACATGGCCTCTTACTGCTACCTCTAAAAGTCTCCATACATGCTCTCTTTGTGGCCTTCGCGTGATCAAAAATACGATAGAATAAAGAACCAACTGTTATCAAGTGCTCCAAACCAATTGGAGTAACAATGGTTATCCTCTAATAAATCCATGCACTATGTCATGCTCTAAAGGATATAGCATAGGGATATGTTTGGCCCACTCAAGAAACCCAATCCTGTAACCAAAAATTATTAAGAAACCCTGCTGAATGCTAACAAACCAAATTCTAGTTTGAGAACTATTTGATGACCTTGATTTTATCCTTGGCGGTAAGGTATCCACAAAAAGACTTGGGATCCTCTATGTGAATCTTGAAAGGCAGAACCAGTTGCAAACTCTACTGGATCGTCGGATGGCCCCATATCCTTTAAATAGAGTTGAAGATATTTGACATCCATACCTTACTACCTGGTTCAATGCATTGCTTAAGCTGTCAAAATGTCTGTTAAAATCCCGTTTACATCTATTGACATCCTTGCATTGCCCATATGGGAAAAAATAGAGTCAAATAATGTACTTGAAACCCATCGAAATGTATAAACATGACAAAGATTCAAGAACAAAATTTCCTAAGAATGCCCTTTAGCCTCCCAAAGGTAGGGAACCAACGTCTCCGCATCGATCTGCAAGACTCAACTAGACTCTTAACTCTTGTACCAACACACCAGTAAACCTAGCCCTAATACCAATTTGTCATGACCTAATTTCCCAAGTTATGATGGCACCTACAATAACCTACCAGTAGTTTCATGACCTAATCTATGAGTCATGATGGCACCTATTATACCCTGCTAGTAGGAAAGCCAAACATGCCTAGAGCTATTGGCAATAGGCTAATTTTGTGGAAAATAGACTACGCGGCTAGAATAAGCAATTCTGCACTTATAAAATACATAGACAATAAATATAATCCAAATGTAGGTAAAACATAGAGAACTATCCAACGACCTTTTAGTGTCGGTACAGGAGATACTACAAATAGACCACAAGATTTGGTATAGTCAAATAGAATTTGTTTGGAAGATGAAAGACTAGACATAGATAAATAGAAGGAAAAAGGGTAACTCTGTCTCCAAGAGCTTACTCAATCTCTCAAATTAACCTTGCAAGAATGTCGAATCAGTGATGGTAACTAGAACTTAGATATGTACCAAAAAGATACAGAAGTATAGTTTGAGTAGCAAAACCACGGGTACTCAGTAGGAATCATCGATGGACTGAGCTAAGTCATGATATAAATATGATAAGATACAAGATACAACAATTTAAGTCAATACTAAAGGGGAAAACCTAGAAATAAGCTTTAACACCGTTGTACATAAATAAATGAATGCATACGAGATAATACAATAACGATCATACCATTAAATATAAAAGATTTGTCCCCATTTGCCAGTAAGTATAGAAAAGTAAACAACCCAACCCATTCCCCCATAAGGCAAGAGTGTACAACCAAGGAAACTAAGAAACTAAAAAAAAGTACAAAATAATCATACCATAATAAAGAATCCATTCAAACCATATTATCTGATATATAATCCCTAATGTAATATAAGAATAAGAACTCTATAGTGTCATGATAATTATTCTTATCACTGGACTTGTACAAAACCTCGTATTATCTACATCATTATCGTCTACAGAACTCATATTTATAAACCATAACAACAAACCATATCAACAACCCATATCAATAAATTAATTCAGTAGGCTATACTATTACCATATCTATTAGGTCATAAAAATAACTACACCCACATCCCATATTAATTGTCATGAGAATAAGTTATTTCAACAATCATATCAATAAGCCACCCATCAATTCTATAAGCCATTAATCATACTTATAAGCCACATCATGTCTATGAGCCATTAATAATATATATAAACAATACCATATCGATACGCCATATCATATACATAAGCCATATAATATCTATACCATATCGATATGCCATATCATATACATAAGCCATATAATACCTACGATCCATATCATATCCAGAAGCCATATCATATTTATGAGCCATATCATATCTATAAGCCATTAACCATTGATCATACAGATATCTACATATTAGAACGTTGATAGGCCATATTATTAATAAGATTTCAAAGTCGTATCAATATGCATATGCTTATAAGCTATTTCATATCATATCATATCAATAATCACATATATTAACAATATCATTAGCATATCTGCAAGTAACATCAATTATTCAATATCTAGCTAACATACACAATCAATATGTTCAATCTCCATAAGTGTGAAGACAATCATTAATAAGAAAATATCAAATGAAACTAAGTCGGCAGGTCAAACACAAGTCTTTGCATAAGGTGTGCTGAAGGGGCCCACTCTAATCCCCGAAATCTATTTTAGGCAAATTCTACACCGCACTAGGCTAAGGTATCTATGTTCATTTATAGATGTTAGTTTAGACATAAATATCCCTAAGATAGTAACCATACCAAACATACAAAAATAAGGCAATTCTACCTAAAACAATAAAAACTAAGGAATTTTCCCCTAACTTAAGCACATAATGACAATTCTACCCTAAATATGAATGACTTAGGTAATTTAACCTAGCTTGAGTAATTAAGACATTTCCATTATAATCATATACCATGAATCTCAATTCACCTAAGACATGAATAATTTTGCTAACTACTCAAAGTTTATGATTCCAAGATAGCCTAAAAGTCAAAGTAAACCAAATATTCCCATCCATGCTTCTAACATCTAATTCCTACCCTATATCTAAAATAATATCATACGACTACTATCTGATAAAGTAATCTATGAAGAAGGTAAACCTAGCCAACTTGGGCACAAAACGAATGCCAGAAGAATTCACAGAATCACCAATTTCCCCTGTCAAGAAGCTTCTAAAAGGTTCCATTCTAACAAAATCACGATCTACTTATCAAATCGAGAGCAATGACAACGATATTAAACTATTGTGCTTTGGGTCCAATATTACACGATAATCCCATAAGGGTCCCATTTAGGGAATATCAAATTTGAAACAAACACAACATCCCTCTATGCTTAAGGAACATTTACCATAAAAAATGGATGAATTTTGAGCCCTAATAGTACTGAATCAAGACACCAAGTTTGTAGGGATTTTAGAAGAAAAAAGGATTGGATCCTAAAATAGGTGGATTCTTACCATAAATTCAAATAAAAAACATGTATAATCTCCCCTAAGCTCCAAAATCACCCATAAATACTTTTCCTAAGATTTCCCACTTCTTAAGGTTCCAACATCATGGGAATGGATGATGAATGGAGAAAAATAGGCTAAGTGAGGTATGTATGCCCTTCCTACGAGTGCGGGTATCAGTTAAGTAAACTTTGGGTCGCTTAGGTGATACTTAAGGTCTGGCATACCTATCGCCTATGTGATTAGCTGATCTCTTATCTGATATCAGGCTTTCCACAAAAGTGTCACATATGCAACAATTTGTATCAACTACATCATACTTTCTCACTGCCAAGACATTTTCTTAATCAACACATTTTGTCTCTTAAGTGATGTATGATGACATTTGGCAGATTTCTTAATCAATCAAAGGCATCACCTAAGAGAATCACCAGCATTTAATGAGACATGCAGAAATTTGAAGTCTCTGCCAGCCCTTCGAGATTGATCTGCAATCATATTTATGCAACTAGACTATGATACCATATCAAATTCATTGTTATGGTATAAATGGCATATTTAAAATTTCTATTCGAGGTACTTTTGAAAAAATATGGGGCCCACACCTACTTGTCATTTTTATTAACTTTCAGCCAATCTGCCAAAGTTAGGGTATATATGATGCTTTAGAGCTTTTGGAACAGTTAGAATTGGCATAAAAGGTCATTTGATTGATATTTTTGGTCGGTAGCCAATTTGAACCTATGATGGAGTCAAAATAAGGAATTGGCTCAAAAAAATAAACGGACAGCCCGGTAATTGAACTATCAGCTCCACCAAGTCATAAATGACTTGGGGAAGCTATAGAAAAGATCTTAAGGGAAAAAATAAGCACAAATACAGAACATGATCTGAGGGTCGTTACAAGTAGGCAAGCCAACCAGTAGTTTTTTACTACTTGTAACAGACCTTAGACAAAAAAAAAAGAATATGGTATAAATGAAATAAAAGACTAAAATACATAAGATAGTCCAAAAATCTTGTGGAATCAGTACAAGAGCTTCTAATATAATATGGTTATAAATGAAGTGCTAAAAGAATGTACTAATCTAACCCATCTCTAAATACAACATAGAAACTAGTATAGGACATAAGGCGGAGAACAATAATACTTCGAATGCCAGGAGGTCACCCTATGTCTCTGAACCACTATTGCTCTGCATGATGCACACAACAATAGCAAGGACCTGTGCAATGATCTGTAGGCTACAGATGTATAGTATAAGTACCAACCAGATGGTACTCAATAGGTAACTATCAACTGATCTCTAAAGATAATGCAAGTATAATAGTATGCAAGCAGTAATGTAAACTACACCCAATTATAGAACAAGCTACTAAACAAAGCTAAGAAAATAGTAAGGATAACTATTCTATTCTATTCATATCAAAGTTACTAACATAATATGCAAATGGAACAATAAGGATAAATTATCTTATTCCTACCATACTCTTGCACCATAGCACTATATTGTATATCATGGGCCAAAATTTGAATAAAGAGCAGAAGAAAGATACAAGGAAAATGAATGGATATACAACATGAGTAAAAAAAGGATGGGATATATTGTAATTCCATAACTACTATAGATAAATACATATGCCTAACAAGGCTAACTCAAGGATAAAAGATAAGTAATCACACTTTCATCTTCAGGCCTTCTAATCATAGCACAAACTAGTTGTAATATATTCAGGGTCTGTAATCCATACATCTAAACATGAGATAATTATGACAAATGAGCAACCATAAAGAAATGGATCAGGATATCAGGTTCTATAGTCATAATCCTAACCATGGAATAATCTTGCATAATAAATAACTGAATGTAAAAGAATCAGGATCATACCTCAAATGATAATAACATTCTAATAAGCAACCTATTATGTACTGACCATATATAATGGAATTAGCTAGTCCGAATAGCCAATACCTAATCAGGCCATTTATAAACCCCCACCACAATAGGACCTGAAGGCTGAATAAACAATTAAAAAATAACAATCTGAGCCCATATCGATGCAAACCTCCATAAGGTTAATAGATACAAACACCAAATAGTATATACACCAAGCCATACTAATCACTTATTTCTATTAAACCCCCCATAAGGCTAATAGATATTGACATATACAAGTGATAGATATAAGAGCATACTAGTGATAAGCAAGGTAAATACAAGGTTAAATTCAATGAGAATCCATAATACAATAACCAATCCCAGAACTATAACATAACCTAGTGTATAAACCTCATCCATCTCGATGGATCACAAAGAAAGGACTCACGATGACCTCTATTCTATTGGCATGATGGCTCATGGATGGAAGAGTCCCTAGGGGCTTCAGGAGTACCATATACACCAATTTTCTCTCTATCTAGGATTTCCGATAATCATCGATGTCATAATCAATTACAAAAATTGAATTGGAACTCATATCATCAATAAAATTCTTAATTCACTATGTCCAGTACAATATATGTATATACACACACACACATACACAGAGACACACCTATAAAAATTTTTACACATTAAATAAATGGGCTAGAATCATCGATAAATAAGTATAAGTCTATAAATCCATTATGCAGGGTAAACTCCAAGACTATATTATCTTAATAGTATAGAAAAGATTGGAATCTCTCTCAATCGAGATAATTCGTAGTAGCAAAACTTTTGACCATAATCTATCTCAATCAAATATCTATAACTTCACTTTTAGTCTCGAAAGGCTCCTATGTTACTCATTAGGATTTTATGATTCGTATTATAAGGAAATTTGTTTTAAAAGTGAAATATGGGAATAAATCCCATTTTAGGAAAAGATTAATATCACCATTTTTAGTGGGAATTGAATTACCGTATAAGTGATCATGACTATACAAAAATTATGCATGCCATCACTAGTATTTGAACAATATGATTGTAAGTATCAGTGTGTCTAAATAATATGAGGACTTCCTTAACAAATATAGAGTACATTATAAAAAAAACCGTTACAATAAACCAAGTAACATCGCACTCTAATACTAGATGTCCATTAGTCCTAATTAGATCTAAAAAATCGAGTGACAAACTTGACTCCAAGGACAAGGTAAAGAACACAATCAGAAAATAAACCAAGAAACTGAAGATAAAGAGTTTTCACTCTGCCAACTTAAGAAGTGGTCATTGGAAAGATCACCTATCTCCAACATTCTAACTCCACATAGAAAATAACCACATCATGGAAAAAACGTAGTATCCAAGTCCATACAAATATCAAAAAACTACCACAAGAAGATGAACAAAATAAAATAGGAAAGATAAATCAAATACTTTTGAACATCAACATCTAAATCACTATCGAGCAAGGAACTAGCCTAATTAAAAAAATTGACCAAAAATATTCACCCTTATAAATGGGCTATAGAGAAAGATACCAGATGCTAAAATCTTATCAAACCAAAAGGCATGCCAAAAAATATCAAACACAAAAATGGATAGCATACCCAAAGTCCATCTCTAGGACCATGACAAAACCAAGGAAGGTTAACATACCTTCACTACCATAATCCACTCCATAACTAGTCTAGCATACTCTAATAGAAAAGGATAACAACCAACCTTACCTTGCTACTAAAGAGAAATCATCAAACAAATATAGTTACCCAAGCCACAAAACAAGAACCACACAAAATAGAATTCTATCTAGATAATGGTAGTTTGCTATCTACCAAGCGAGGACCAATCAATTTTCAATAATGACAATAACGAAAATAGTAATGTAAAGATCAATAAAAGAAATAGGCAGTGCCAAAAGTGAAAATTAATAGTAAGTACAACTTTAGGGCTATAAGAAAGTCAGAATGTTATTGAAGATAGGACTAGAACCCAAATACTATGCGCTCATGGAAAATATCAACACACTGATCCAATCCATCACTGCTAAAAATAAATAATCTATGGGGGTAGCCATATAATCATAAGTTTGATATAAAAGTACACAATGAGCAATATAAACCTACCAAGGTATACAATAATAGGTGGGAAAAAAACCTAATATACATAAATAAAAAGGGTAAATATAGGAAATAAAAGTGAAACTATCATGATGAAATCCTAAGACATATGCTTGATGAGTCCGAGAGAGAATTAATCTAGATAGGTCCAGACATAAATTGATTGAC
This sequence comes from Capsicum annuum, assembly GCF_002878395.1. Taxonomy (NCBI): domain Eukaryota; kingdom Viridiplantae; phylum Streptophyta; class Magnoliopsida; order Solanales; family Solanaceae; genus Capsicum; species Capsicum annuum. The sequence continues at coordinate 134,379 of NW_025887525.1, forward strand.
TAAATTATCTATCGAGGTGCTAAGTGCACTACCTCTAACTGACAGGGCCATAACACTATGAAATAGGTTTGAATGAGATTGATGACTAGGGATCCTATGTAAGACTCTCTCAGGAGTAGTGACCAATATCTTTATAGTCATAGCAAATACCTAAATCCCTAACCTAGTGAGAACCACGAGCTAAACCTAATTAGCACCATGGATACTCTCTAGATCAATGTACCACCTCACCGTAACCTAAACAAGCTCTTGGATTACTCTGACATACTACCCCTTCTAAACAAGAATGGCTTGGCTGGCTGAAATACCCATATCAAAAACACCATAAGGACATATAAGAGCTTCGTTTGCTGTAATTGACATAACTAATCTAAGCACCACCCATAGTCTAAAATTATACCTATGTGGAACTAATAGGCAACAAGTAAAATTGATCTCTACAAGAAGGATCCTCACTCACGTATGGAAAACCAATAGAAATATGCTAACAACATAATCTCTTATTGATCCCTTTAGAAATCTAAATACATGCTCTCTCTATGGCCTTTGCATGATAAACAATTTGAAATAATAAATACCCAGGTACTATCTAGTGCTCCAATGCCTAACATAAGTTGTAAGAGCCCATAGAATCCAAATCGTATCAGCCCTTTAAAGCATGCCAAATGGGGTCCCAAACTTAGAAAATTTTAGCTAAGTGCTAGGACTTAATCATTTCTAAAGCCCTCAAACTTTGAGGAATTTATTTATGATGTTACTAACCTTAGAAAGTTAGTTTTTAAGTTGATTCATGATTGGAGGAGTCCATAGTATATCTAGGGTGAATTTCAGAATTATTGGACAAGTGTAAGGGCTTGTTAGAAACTCCAAAATTATAGATCAGGGTGATTAGCGTGCGGTGCCTTGCCCAGAGCAGCGCTCCGGAGCCTGCGGTGCCCTGCTTAGAGCTGTGCTCCAGAGCCTGTGATGACCTAGTCAATCTTGTATGGGTAAATTCTATAGTTTTATTCCACATCTTAAGGGCAAATGGTTTATTTTCCCTTTACTGAATAGCTCCATAACATAGTATTAAAGTCCCAAATAGCATAATTGCTTATACTTTTCACAAAATCCTCTCAAGGACAAGCCTTAGCTTTACTAATTTCAAGAATCAAGTCTCAATAACTCACCCCAATCTCTACAAAATTAATAATCAGGGTATGTTAGGTGTTCATTCATGGGTTCTTTTTACCCATGGAGTCTAAGAACACTATTTAAACATAGAGGTTTATAGATTTATAATTTTTATGCTTGAAATTGATTGTATTCATGTTCATCATATTAACTGGGTTACAATTCATGATTTAATTACAAGTCTCATAAAATTAAAATAGTTTATATAGGGAATTATATGAATTGCATGCTAATCCTTTGAATTTACAATTGATTATTATATTTATGATGTTCTTGAGTTTACTAGTATTATGTGAAATAGTCGTGCTCCCCAAGTATTTGATAAAATGCTTATGTAAAAGGACTAGTGAAAGCATGACATATTAATATGAGATCCCATTCATGTACAAGCTCATGCATATCAAGACTTTGATAAAATGTCTAACTGATTGTAATGTTAGTAAGAAAGTAATTCCAATGCTAGCGAGTCCTGGGGTATTCAATACCCAAAAATCTAGCTATTTATCTAAAGCTACAGTAGTTACAGAATAGTATCACTAATGTCATGATTAGTAGTACTCAGCTAGTTACAGAACTCAATGGAACTCAGTCCAATTTTGCTCAGTCTAGTAATCAGTGTCATTTAGTTGGGTGTAGGATTCAACATCGAGTTAACCCAAGGATAGGAGCTTACCTGCCAGTAGTGGGAGTGATCCTTAGAAGAAGTCCTTTAATCTTAAAACTACATAGCCATCGTAGGTTGAGATATAAACCTTCCAATTGAGATTTGATAAAGTGTTTTACCTTCTAGTTGAGGGTTCAACCATTATTGTTAAGGGCACCTACCAGTAAGGGTGACTCTTCAAATTGTCTCTACCTATGGCAAGGTACTGACACCCTTCTAGCTGTTGTTATAATTTGGATCCTAAATCTATGCAAAAGGGGTATGTCTATTAGGTAATTACCTTTCACAGTTTAAGGTTCAGTCTCAGTGTAGAACTCATTCAGTTTTATAGAATTAGGACTGTCAGAAATATTCACCTAGCTTTGTATAGAACTCAGTTCAGTTCTACAAAATTAGGACTATTAGAAATAGTCACCCAAGTAATAGTAATATAGTTATCAGTAAACTTAGATATCAATCGTTAAACTATCAGAACTCAGTACCCAGTGTAAATATGATCTCAGTTACAGTATACCTAGTTATGTCCCTAGTATTGCATAATCAGTATTTATAGCCATTTCATATATACTTGTTCTCTCATGCGGTTATATTCATGATACTCAGCCAATATTGTCCATGCATATGAACCCATACATTCATCCTTACCTTACTTTGCATACCAGTACATTCAAAGTATTGATGCGTACATTTTTTTTATGCTATGATATCTTATATCATAGGTTTAGACGTGTGGGCTCCTGACCTACTTAGAGACCAGACTACCAACAACAGATTTAGTGGTGAGTCCTCATAGTTTTAGGACATAGTTGTCTTCTTAGTATTTTTTATTTATTTTATAGTAATCAGATTTAGTTGGGGACTTGTCCCATCAACTCCATGTTCATACAGTTGGAGGCTTTTTAGTCAAGATTATTTCAGATAGATGCTCAATTCTCAGTATTTATTTATTAATATTTAATTTCAATTATGAATTTTATGGTAGTTCCATCCTAATTTATGTATTATTACAATATTATTACTCAGTTATTATAGCAGGTACCAGTCATGGGTTAGCTTCTGGTCTTTCAAGATTATGAGCACCGTGTGACGTCTTGGGAGCAGACTTGGGGCATTACAAACTTTATATCATAGCCTAAGGTTCAACAGAGTCATAGGGAGTCTGAAAGATACATCTAGTAGAGTCCTAAGTTTGAATCTTTATGTGCTATTATGAATCGATGATACCATGTGAGTTGAAAACATATAAAACCTGGTTGTTCATGACGTCAAATCATATAGTTTTACCAACGCCTGAATTGTGCATGCAAGGTGTTCGATAAAATGCCTATAATAATAATAATAATAATTTTTTCATGACTTAAGAGTACCAACTAACAAGTTTATTCACTATGCTTTATGATTCTACATGAATTCCATGTTATTTATGTATTATGGTAGTGATATGTAGTGAACATAATGTTGTAGTTAAGAAAGTACTTTTATGTTAAATGTATCCCCTCCCACGTATGAAATGTTGAGAATCATGGGTAGTATTGAATCCCCTACCTATGATATTGTGAATTATAGACTCTATTCCTATGAACAAGTCGGTTATATGTGTCAATTTCTTTCCATCGAGTCCTGGGGGTACTTGTACCCAAAAAACACAGTTATGTGCCTTGATCCATGTCATGTTTTGACGATATCCATAGTCAACCCATGTTCCATAGAACCCATTCAGTCATGTGACTTAGGAAAAATGCAGTAACTTAGTATTCTAAAAAATCTCATGAACTTAGTCAGTCGTAAGTAGTATTTTGTTAGTCAACAGAACTCAGTAACTTAGCTTAGTATTCATGTTCAGTGTCTATTCAGATGGGAGTAGGATTTAGGGCCGAGCAAACCCCAGCATAAGAATCCACACTGCCAGATTGAGGGTGAGATTCCTCAAAGCAATCCTTGCATTCCAAAACTATGTAGCCAGTATAGGTTGAGACATTAGTGCCGAGCGAACCCCAGGATAGGAATCCACCTACCAGATTGAGGGTGAGATTTCTCAAAGCAATCCTTGCATTCCATAACTATGTAGAAAACATAGGTTGAGACATCAACACTACTAACTTTATAGTTGATGAGGCGGATACCCGCCGTTCTCTTATGGGGACACTGCCAGATTTGAGGGTCACTCATATCTTGTCTTTAACCATATCACGTTATTGGCACCCTTCCAATGAGGTATAGATTGGACCCTAATTTAGCTATTGAAAAACATTCGAGGCATGTCAGTTAGATGAATTCTCCCACAGTTACAGTTTCAGTATTAGTCTTAGTAAAAGAATTCGGATAGTTTATTAGAATATCAGGATTGTTACATATAGTCAACTCAGTTATAGTACGGAACTCAGCTAGTTCCACTAGAATTAGACTCTCAGTTACAGTCACTTATGTTGTCAGTTATTAGTATCATGTTATGATACTTTCAGTCTCGTGATCATGTATGTATTCTCATATTCATATTAGTCAGTTAGTATAGTTCATGTATATGAACCCTTTACATATAGCCTACCTCACTCGTATAGTCAGTACATTCAGTTGTACTAACACATTTAAGCTATAGTACTTTCTCTTATGTTACACCATAGGTCCAGAGGCATGAGCTTTGGAGCAGCAGTAATTGACCAATTCTAGCTTTCAGCGTCAGTGGTAAGTCCTCATCATGCGAAGACATATTTTGGCTTGTCATTTCAGTACTCAATTTTATTTTACTATTTCATTTTAGTTTTCTAGACGGAGTTAGTTGTGGACATGTCCCATTCGAATCCTTATTCAGACAGTTAAAGGCTTTTAGACTATTATAGTATTTTCAGATTTAGACTTCAGTATTTTCAGCTATTTTGGTATTGTAATACCCCTTTCAGATATTATGTTTCATTAAGGATTCAATCTTATAGCCTTACAGTATTAGGTATTCCGTATTTATGCTCTATATTATGTAGTGTACAGGTATTGATACCAGTCATGGTTTAGCTTATGGTCCTTCGGGGTCATGGGCACCATGTAGCGTTCCGATTACCAGAATCGAGGTGTTACATAAAATTACCCTTACATGCATCTGGCGATAAAAACTTCATCTTTTTTAGAGTTAACTTTGCCAACAAAGTCAAAATAGATGAAAAACTTTCCACAAACCTCTTATAATATCTTACCAAGCCAAAGAAGATCTAGATGTTTGTTGGAGTCATGGGTTTAGTCTCTTTCTTAACTGTATCAACCATCTGTGGAACCGCTTTGGTACGTTCACTAGAAACAGTATGATGAAGAAAAGTTAAAACTTTCAATGAGAACTCACACTTAGAAAATTTAGCATATAACTTGTGATCCTCAAAAGTCTTCACCGCTAGTTGGAGGTGATTGGCATGATCCTTATCACTCTTAGAATATACCAAAAAATAACCAACACTTACAATCACAAACAAATATCATAGAATTACCTAAATACTTGATCCATAAGATCCATAAATATAGCCAAAGCATTAACCAAACCAAAGGACATAATAAAAAGCTCACAGTGACTATACCAGGAGTAAAAAACAGTGTTAGGGATATCCATCTCCCTAAGATTCAACTGATGATAACCCATCTAAGATCAATCTTTAAGAAGAACCTAGCACCCTGAATCTGGTCGAAAAAATTATTAATCCTAGGAAAAGGATACTTACTTTTCACAACCACCTTATTCAATTGGTCAAAACACTATTGCCAGTTACTACGGGTCAGCTTACGACTTTTGAGTACATATTATGAGCTCTATCCACGACTCGTGGTCTGGATAGTAACTTAGGGCACCGTTTTTGGTTTTGTAATGAGTCCCACCCTATGACTAATGACCTTACCTTATAGCTTGTGAGGTCCAAGTTGTGACCTGAGCAGAAAGCATTGAAAATTTCTTTGTCAGACTATGATTTGATCAATACGATTCATGAGGAGTCTTCATTACACATCACCAAAGTCATACCCAGAAAATAAGCTCAAAACACCAAAATGTTGCAGAGGCAAAAAATTTGGGGTGTTCTAATTGTATTAAAACTATGCATGCCATCACAAATATTCAAACAATATGATTGTATGCATTAATATGTCTATATACTATGAGGAATTCCTTTGCAATAAAACACTTCCTGAAATCTAACCATTATCATAATCATAACCCTGGTCCCAATATATATACGACATAACATAAAATCATAATTCGAGAGGAAACCATTATAATCCACCAAGTCACATAGAAAACTTATATTATAGGTCATTAATATCAACTATGTCTAATAGGCTGCCACACAAATATAAGTCTACAAAGCTAACACAAGTCTTTGCCAAAGGTGGGCCGGAAGGGCGCACATTGAATTCCAGAAATCCATATTTGACGAGTTTCTAACCTAAGCTGGTATAAGGTATCTAAATTCACTTCTATATTTTAAATAAGCCATAATTATCCCTAAGATAGAATTTCCACCTAAAGCATGAACAACTAAGTCAATTCCGCATAGAGTTTAGTTCTAAGATTGCCCAAATAGTCCGAATAAGATGAAATATACTAATCATTCTTCCAATTCCTAAATATCATCCTATATCAAGAATGATATGATAATCATACCACGAATTATCCCTATCTATAGAGAAGGTAATAGGATTAAATAAGTTTAATAATTATTTCAATTTAAGGGTCAAATACCCTACTAGACTTAAGCTCTTGGATTAGACGTAGTCATAGTGTTCTTTCCATAGTCACACCCTAACATCCCTATTTAACATGAAACATATATCAGACACCATCTCAAGAAGAAAAGTAGAGAGAATTTTATGTTGATTTGGAACCACAAACTTTAGATCATTCACAAATCATTCGTCTTCAGTTTAGAATACTGAAATGCCATAAGACTATCAAAATAGTAATCTACACAGAGTTAGGAGTAAAATGAGACCACCATAGCTATTTTAAGGGTCAGGAAAAATTTTAGGTCTAGAATGAGACTAAGGGCTTGCAAACGGAATCACAAATTGAACCCGTCACGAGGTCCCTCCAAGGACAAGGAATGTGTAATTAAAAGTTGAGCATAAATAGAGCACAAGTCGAGTCTCAAATTAACCCTAAAAATTATGAATCCAAGCCCAAAATATTTAAGAATTATACCAATAACTATGATGGAAAATGAAGGGAAAATTAATAGGAAACGATCCAGAAAAGTTAGATTAGCTTACCTTAACTTTTGTGGATAATTTCTCAATTTTTCGTTTATTTTAGCTATAGACTTTGTTTAAAAATGGCAGAAGAAGTGATAGAAAATTAGGTGGAGAAAAAAGATAAATAGTGTCAGGTGCCATTTAAGTGATTACCCTGCTGCTTATCCTTACAGTCCCTTAGGCGTCACTGATATTGCTTACATAATCTAGCTTTAGGTTCCGGTATTGCTTAAGAGATCCCCAAGTTTCTTAAGCAAGTTAAGTGACTGCTTAAGTAGATGTTGAAAAAATAGTTAGTGTCGCTTAAGATACAACATATCGCGTATGCGGGGTCTGCTTAATGACATTGTATTAGTTAAGAGATTGCATCAGTAACTTAATGCATTAAATTTTGTTATGTATGGAATGGACTGATCGGGTGATCAAGATTCATTTGGAACCCAGTACTGACTAACAAAATACGCTACCATACAAAATTTGACATTCCAGACTTAATGTAACCATCAAAACATTCATCTGAGCTCATTTTTTGTAAATGTGGGGCCCATATATATAGTTTATTCTTTCATATAATCTACCAAATAGCCAAAATGTGTTTGGAAGCATCAGGACTTGACCCAAGGGTCACCGTAGCATAGAATCAACATTCTAGAGCTGATGGTCTGAGATCAAATCCTAGCAGTGAAAGCTTCAAAATAAGAAAATGAGACGAAAATCAAAATGAAATCTCCAATAATGATGCCGATAATTCTAGCAATTCATCAATGACCTGAAGCTACTATGGGAATACTTGAAAAGCTGGAAATGGATACAAATTGAGGAAATGACCTGGAGCATCTTTACAATATAACCTACTAAAAGGAATTTTGTCTGCAAAAGTCAATATATAGAAAATCACAAAAACATAATGGGATGAGGTATTAGTCCCACATGCTCAGATCATGAATATTTAGATAACCTCCAAGAAAAGAAAACACACCCATGGGATTTTTCCATGTATATCCCTTTCTCAACCATCTTCCGTTCTTAACTTCTAAAACAACCAAACCTTAACCACAACCACGAATAGGCAATCAACTGAATTGATGAAGGTTGATGTATACAAATTCAAACCATGACATACTGATACTGCACTGATGCTATCATAATCCAACAAAAACTCTTCGACACCAAAGACAAACTAAGGCATGAGTCATGCAATCTACTCCAAAATCCACATGTAAATTTTCTTATCCTTTTTAGACCTGTAAAGTCTTTACATAAAGTAAAAAGTCACCTAAGTCCTTCCCGTACAACTCCATCATACTAACCTTGAAGAACTTATACTGATCTACTAAAAATCCACAAAATCAAACACGCGAATACACCTATAAGGCTCTACCTAGGAACACAAATAGAGATGACCAATGTCTGCATTCTATCCCAATGCTACAAATGGTCTAGATAACTATAAAAATTGAAAGCGTAGAGTCTAAAGCACATACACTTATAAAGGAATGATCCCCTCCTGGATGCTCCACCAATTGAGAGATTAGCCATGCTGTGTTTAACTTATGCATACTACTCTTGCTCAGTAAATCATCCAACAAATTTGATAAATATAAAACACCTATCAACCATAATCTATTTATACTGAAGAAGACCGAATAGGTAACCAAAGAGTAGATTTAACTATCCTATAGATGAAATACTAGCAATGGAAAATCAAAAAACATAGGTTGCACCCAAACTCTATTACTCCAAACTTAAATCCAGATGCGAAGGTTTAACTACTCAAATCTCAACTACCTAAACCAAATTTGATAATGTTTAAGCATTCATACACTAATATACTATAACTTGTAAATAACCATTCCAAGGCGTCAAATTCAAAATTGAGCCAACATACCTTAACTATGGCTAAATACTCAAATCCATCTTAGTATTCAAATAAAAGATATCCTTATTTAATAATGTAAAGCCAAAATTAAAACATTTCTAAAGAACAAAATAAAAACATAGGACAAATTATAAGCTAAAAACATATGCAACCAAATCTATATCTACTAGAAGGCATGAACCATTGAAGCTTACTCAAGAACTCACCACAAATTTAGTTTAACAAGAGAACCAAAACTATAGCAATTTTGAGAAACAAAACACCAGATGGCAACTGGTAAATCAAATACTTTATCTTAGCAAAGAATATCCATAGGCACATATAACTAAGGAGAAGCTCTCCACCAAGTCTTATTGGACTAAACAAATTCTAAAATGAGGAATTCTTGAATGCACCCAAGTTGGACATCCTTAACCCACACAATCCATGAATCCTATCATCAAAGAATAGAGAGACAATTTTCACACCAAGGCCAAGGTCAATACTATTGCAAAGAAATAAACCAAGACACTCAAGATAATAAGTTTCGAATATGCCAACTTAAGAATTAGTCACATAAAAGATCACTTATCTCAAAATTTTACTGTACTTAGACAAAAACCACATCATGGAAAGAATTGAGTATCCAACTTTACCCAAATACCTAGAGAAAATTGCCACTAGTAGATGAACCTAATCAAATTAAAAAGATAAATCCAAGACTTCTAAAAATTAACATTAAAACAACTATCAGGCAATGCACTAAACAAATTGAAAGAGCTAACCCCTTACTAGTAATCTTAAAAATGAGTTGTAGAGTATGCTTCCAAATTATAAAATCTCAACATATTAGGAGGCATATCCAAAAGACTCAAACATAAAAATGGCCAGTATAGCCAATTGCCATCTCTAGGATAGTGACAAAATAATAAAAAGACATTTTACCTTCACTTCCATAATCCACTCCACAACTAATCCAGCATACTCTAATAAAAGAAAAAGATGATCAACCTTACCTAGTTACAAATGAGAAATTGTTCAACAAATCTAGCTACCCAAGCAAACAATCAAGAACCAAGAGAAGGGAATTCAAACTAAATAATGCTAGTCTAGCAATCTACCAAGCTAGGATCAATTAAAATTTAACTATAAAAATAATAAGAACAGTAATATAAGAATCAATATAAGGAATAAGAGGTTGAAAAAATGAAAATCATTAGCAAGTATAACTCTAGGTCCATAAGAAAGCCAATATGTTATGGTAAATAGGACTCAAATCCAAATGCTAGCAAATATGCCACGGTAAATATAGCTCAAATCTAAATGCTGCACCGTCAAGAAAAATATCATAACTGATCCAATCTATCAACTACTAAAATATGTAAGCTATAGGGGTAGACATATTATTATGAGTTAAATATCAAGCTACACAATAAGCACCAAGGAATTCAATCATTAATGGGAACGAGAACCCTAATACACTAAAATAAAAATGCTAAAGAAAGGAAATAAAAGTGCACCTATCATGATGGAATCTAGAGTCACATACTTGATAGGTCGAAGAGAGAGAAAATTTGAATTCATCTAAACTCATACTGACAGACTAAATTATCAACTGAGGTGCTAAGTGAAATATATCTAACAAAAGGGGCTACAACACTATGAGCCTAGTCTAAATTAGATGAATGACTAAGGATCCAATTCTAGGGACACTCCCTAGACCAGAGACCAGTCTCTCTGTTTTCTTTGCAAACCACTAAAGCTCTAAACCTATGAGAAACATGAGCTAACCCTAATTAGATAACTAGTTGATATTGAGGACACTCTCTAGACCAATTTCCCAGCTCACAACAAAAAAATAAGATCTTGGAATTCTCTTAAGATATCTCACCAATTAAGCCAAGATGACAGCCATAGCCCAATGACCCATACTGAAAACTTAGCAAGGTCTAATGAGAATTCTTCCATCTGTGATCACCATAACTAATCTAAGTGCCACTCATAGCCTGAAATGCTACAAACGTGGAACCAATAAGCTTCAAGTAAAGCTAATATCCATCAAGAGAATCCTTACTCACTGATAGAGTACCAATAACACTATACTTATGACATAGACCCTTATTTCCACCTTTAATAGTCTCCACACATGCTCTCTTTATGGCCGTTGAGTAATAAATAATCTGAGAGTATAAAGACCCAACAATGATTAAGTGATCTAATGCTAAAAAGAGTGGAAATATTGATGCTCTAATAAATCTATAGGAATATTTTTGGCCCACTCAAGAAACCCAATGTCATACTTTAAAGCTAACAAGGAAACCTGATAAACACCAACAAAGAAAATTCTAGCCTAAGAACTTCACGCTAAAATGGCTTTTATCCCAGACAGTAGGTATCCACAAAAAAACTTGGAATCCCCAATGCTAAATCTTGAAAGGCTGAAGCATTTTCAAACTTTAATAGATCTTGGGTTAGCCTTAAATCTTTTGACTGAAGATGGAGATCTTTGATATCCATCCCTAACTCACTAGCCTAACTTTGTATTAAAACTTTGGGAATATTTGCTAAAATCATATGTGCATCTATTCACATCCTTGCATCTTTTATATGGGAAAAAAATAGAGTCAAAGAATGTACTTAAGGCTCATTAATATAAAAACTTATAGTAAAGGGACAGTAATAGAATTTCCAAAGAATTCCTAGTATCCTTCCTAAGATAGCTTAAGGACGTGTCTACACCAATCCATAGGTGTCTACTAGATACTTAGCTCATATATCCATACACAAATAAATCTAGCTCTAATAAAAAATTATCATGATGTAGTTTCTCAGGTTATAAAGGCACCTAATACAACCAACCAATAGGCAATCCAACTGGTAGTTCAGAACTACTAGTAGTGGACTACCAAGAGGAAACAAGGAATAATGTAGATTAACTGAAATAAAATACTAAAATATGTGAAATAGTTGCAAATGTAGCGGAATAAGTACAAGAGCTAATAATATAATAGAGTTACAAAATGAAGTGATAAATTAATATACTAATACAAACTATCTGTAATTATAATATAGAAACTAGTCTAAATATAACAGTGAGAATAACAATACTCAAAATGCTAGGAACTCCCTTTATGTCTCCAAACTATAACTGCTCTGCATAATATACACAAGAATAGAGAGAGCCCATACAACGATATGTGGGATTCAAGAGTATAATAAGAGTACAAAACACTGGTACTTCGTAGGAAAATACCTGCTGAGCTTTAAAGATAATGCAAAGATAATGGCATGTAAGAAGTAATTTAAACTACACCATTCCAACAAAGTACAAAATAAAGATAAGGAGACAATAAGGATAAGTATTCTATTCATATCCAAGACACTAAGATAATAATATAATGGAACAATAAGGATAAGATATCCTATTCCAACTATACTTTAAAACCCTAGGACTATACCATATATCACTTGTTAATATATAAATAAAGAGCAGAATAAGGATATATATAGTAGCATACAAGGCCAGTGAATGACTATATAACATTAGTAAATTAAAAAATGGAGGGATATATGGTCACATCATAACTTCTATAGATAGATAGATATGCACAACAAGGATAACTCAAGGGTAAAAGCTAAGTAATCGCACTGGCATCTTTGGGTCTCCTAATTATTGTAGGAAGTAGTGCTAATATAATTAGACTTTCTAATCTATATGTCTAAACATTAGATAATTACCATGAATAAGAAACCATATAGAAATGGATTAGAAAATCAGGGTCCGAAGTGAAGATGCCCTACCATGGCATATTCATGTGAAATGAAATTACAAAATTTAAAAGAATCAAGATCATTCATCAAATCCCATTTCCAGTCAAATAATCACATGCTATGCCCGATTGATAATAATAATAATAAAAGTATAAAGTAACAATCTAGTTTGGATAGACAATGTGAAAAACCTTAGATTTTTTGGATCTTGAAAACTTCTTAAGCTTTTAGCTAACTATCTTGGTTACGCCTTGAGCCAACTAGTCATATAGTGTCTTGATGGGTCAGGTGAGCTAAGTCATAAAGTGATTAATGTGTGGTGTTGAGTTTTGTTCTAGGTATGACTTAGGGGCACGAGTTGCAAATATTTGGGATAATTTATTTGGTGGAGTCCTAACCAAATAATATAATTTTATGGAATTATTATTCTCTGAGTATGAGTGTCTTACTAAGAGTCATAGGGATATTATACAAGCCATAGGATGAAATCCTACGAAGTCTAGTGTTTAACCCATTGGAGTTATATATTAACTATGATTGTACCTTATGAATTGTAGGGTCTTATTATGGGTTGGTTGGTTTAGTAGTAGGGTCTGACTTTGACTGTCTGGGTTATTAATCATGGTAATGAGTCTTAAATAGTTGTTACGAGTCAATGGTTTAATCATAGTCAAAGGCGATATTTTTCCATATTTTAATATAAGGGATTTAGTGATATTTCCCCTTTTTTCCCAACTTGAAACCCATATCATATAACCTATTTAGTTTATACTTTTCCCTCATAAACACATCAAATAGACACTCAAACATTCTCAAATTATCAAGGTCAAAGACACTAAGGGTTTTCAACAGATTAACCAATTGACGGGTCCAAGGGTGATTTATCTCCATCTTCATGGTGTTTAAGGCATATTACTTTTCCCTTATTGTAAATTTTGTAAAGGCATGTGATTTAAAGTGTTATTGATGAACTATTCTAGATGGGTTTTGAACTATGGGTTAAGGGTTTTTAATGCAAATTGTTTTAATGTGTTTACATGATGTTTATAAAACAATTGTGATCAAATTGATTAAATGTTATTTCATGATGTTTATAAAAAAATTGTGCTTCAATTGATTGTTGGTAAATTCATTGTGGTCCATAGGAATGGTGGATGGAAATAGGGTATAATGGAATCCCTAAATTGACAATTTTATCATAGAAATTGGTAATAAACTTAACCCATTTGCATAATTGATTATAGTTTAGGCGTCATCACTTTCTTTGGCTTATTTCTTGAAAATAATACATGATATAAATTTTTAAATTGGTAAGGATGGTTTGAAAATATTGTTGGGTAATCTGGAATCCGCTAAGTGATTTTTAGAATAAAAATCTTTTAGGGTACACGGGAATCCCCCAAGGGATTCTAATAATATAGTTTGTATGATACACGACAATCCCCTAAGTGTTCGGTAATGACATTATTTGCAAACTATTATCGCTACAAAAATACCACTTATTAATACCTTAAAATTGACTCTTGGAATTGGTTGTTTGGTTAAGTGTTTAATATTTTAGTTAGGTAATAATGGGGGTTATGATAGCTAACTATAAGGTGTGAGTCTTAAGGATAGACACTGGGAAATCATATTTGCCGACATGAGGGTTGGTCTTGATGACCATGTATTTGTGGGATATAGTGGAATCCCCCAGTTCTATAAATGTATATATGTAAAGAAACCCCTTACCATTTATGATATCTTTGATTTGTGTGGCTAACACATATTTGCCCATTCTGGTGGTAACACAATACCCATATAGACCATGGGTAGACTTATGATAGTAAAGCTACATAGCCTAGGATAAGGTTCTAAAATGTATGCTACTCCTCATTCCCTTTACCAGTATGGTATATACGTATATATGTATTTGTATATCATTATGTACATTGGGTTGATTATCTTTTAATTAATTACATTACATTATAATTATCTCTGAGTTACATTCAAGTGTTCACCCTGCTAATTGTCTTTAGACGTTGTATCCCCACGCGATATAGGAACCACTTAGACTTCCACTCCTCCCATAGAGTGACTAGGAGATTTAGGGATAACTTTTGAGTCAGACTGAAGAGGTGAGCTTTCATACTTTAAAAGACCCCATTTTATGCGTTTGGTTTTTTTTATGTCTTTACTAGTCCTTTGGTCTTGGTTTAGGCTATGGTCTGGGGCATGTCCAAATTGGGTAATCTTTGGTTTTCATTAGAGTCTTTGTCGGACTACTTTGGGCATGGGCGGCGTTGGTGTAATACCCTGTATTTTTCCTAGGTTGAAAAGTTTCCCAAAAATATTAGAAGCTTTCTTTGAAATATGAATCCACTTTTGTACACATGGTGTTTTCAAGAGTTTCACTTTTTATCATGTGAGGAATCGAATAGGCTTTCAATTGATCCCAAATTCGCCCAAATCCAACACCTGGGTGAAGAGTTAGAGTCTTTTTAGTGAGATAGTTTATCACCTGAGCCTTCAGCAGGTCGCAGAGGTAACCCAAATGGCAATTGTCAATTTCCAATATTGCTCCATGATAGTGATGCATCACACCAAATTTCTAGGTCACAGATAAGGTGGCAGTGTGATAGCTTCGCGTCATGCCACCGTGTAATTTCCCATTTGTCACTTTCCAGTAACTTGGCGTGATAGTGGAGCGCCGTTGAAAATCAGGAAATTTTCTTAAAAATTAAAGACGCATCCAGGGTTAAAAGGGTTAATTTCCCACCCCTATATATACCCAATAACACGTGCTTTAGTCATTCGTCACCCAATATATACTAGTTTTTCTCAAGTTTCTTTTAAAGAAAAGCTAGGGTTTCTATTAGGGATTCATATTCAAGAAGGTTTCACCATAAATCCCCAAGAAATCACATCCTAGGTATGCATACTGTTCATTCATGGACTCCTTTCGTCCAAGAAGTCCAAGAATCTCTTTTCAAATTCAAGTGTATTGATTTTTGTATGAATTTGATGTTGGGTTTGTGTTGCTCATGTTGATAATGACCAATTGAGTTTTAATCCATGTTTTATGTTAACTAGTAAAGATGTAGATTCATGAAAATCTAGGATTAAAATCCTTGGATGATGAAAATATATATGAATCATGATGTTTGATTGTTGTATAATGTTGTCTACATAAATTATGCCTACGTTGTGTTTGATTAAATGCCTATACGAAAGAACAGTGCCCAACTAGCATGATATTATGAAATCCCGTTGTTTGTACAAGTTTATGCGTATCATATTTTATGAAGTTCTTCAATATATGAATTATGAATTGTGTTGTAAGTCATGTGTTCACGTAAGTCATGCTATGTTAGTTTCTTTCCATCGATTCCTTGGGGTACTTGTACCCGACAATTTAGCTATGTTTCTAGAGCCAGGTCATGTTTTCAAGATACTGTTAGTCAAGCTATGATCCATAGAACTTAGTCATTCATATGACTCAGAATAACCCAGAAATCTCAGAAACATCTGTATTCTCAATGATATCAGTAATTAGTAATCTCAACAACCTTAGTATTACCAGTCAATCTCAGTAACTTTAGTACTCTCAGTCAGTCCTCAGAACTCAGTACATTCCATCAGTCAATGGATCTTAGTAAATTCAGTTTAGCTTAGCTAAACAATACCATTAGAATCAGCTCAGTTTAGTTAATCAATTCAGTGTTTTTAGATAGGAGTAGGATTCAACACCGAGGGAGCCTAGGGATTGGGACTCACCCGCTAGATAGGACTGAGATCTTTAGAAGAAATCCATAAGTTTCATAAATACATAGCAAGTGTAGGAATGTGATGCCACCCATTAGATAGGACAGACATACTCAGGGATCACCTATTAGCATATTTAAATATATAAGACTGATCCTAGGGGTCACTCGCTATATTTAGACTAACTCCATAATAGTTGTCTTTACTAGTGGTGTGGTACTAAAACCCTTACAACTGGGGTTATAGTTTTGACCCCAGTTAGCTTAGTATGGGGTATGTCAGTTTGATGAATACATCCCACAGTTTCAGTTGTAGAATAAGGACTATCAGATACAGTCAATTCAGCTCAGTAGTATAGATTTAGGACTATCAGACATAGTCAATCCTTATCATTATAAATAAAACCTGAGATAACCCACCAGATATGACTGATCTCAACTATGGTCAATCAGTATCAGTAGCATCATATGAAGAGATCACACGCTAGACATGACTAATCTCAGATTCAGTTACTCAAATATAGTATAGAACTCAACTAGTTCCATCAGTTTTAGGACAGTCCAATAGAGTCACTCATGTTATCAATTATATAAGTTATCAAAACTTATGTTATTAGCATTCAGCTTCAGGACTATCAGATACAGTCAAACAGACCAGTTCTTAATAATCAAAACTGTCAGACACAGTTATCTATGTATTAGTAACATAGTATCAGTCCCTCAGTATTTAGTAATACAATATAATTTTCTCACTCATCACTGAATCATATGTCAATGTCAGTAGACTCCGTAGTCAAAACTCAGTATTCAGTCTTATCATAATCTCAGTTATATTTATGTATGAATACATGTATTCTCACATTCATGTTAGTCAGTTAGTTAGTATTGTTCATGCATATAAACCTATTGCATTTATCCTACCTAACTTGTCTACCAGTACATTAAAAGTACTAACACATTTTTGCTATGGTGTCTTATACCATAGGTTTAGATGAATGAGCTCCAGAGAACCAGTAACATGTTAATTCAATGATCAGAGTTAGCAATGAGTCCTCATTCTTAGAGGACATGATGATCACATTACTATTTTAGTTTTTTAGTGTATTTCAGTAGATGGAGTTAGTTGGGGACATGTCCCATCAACTTATTAGTTAGACAATTTAGAGGCTTTCAGACTACAATATGTTCAGAAATTATCTCAGTGGTTTTGGTATTATTATACCATATTTTTTTCAATTATGTACTAGTGTTGAACCTTATGGCCATTTAGTTCATGTTTCTGCATTTACAATATTATTACTATTATTCAGTGCTCAGTTTATAAATATCATCATGTATTATCTTGTGGTCCTTTAGGGTTATGGGCACCATGTAGCATTCCGGGTACCTGATTTGGGGCGTTAAAGTTGGTATTGGTGTTGGCATTAGCATTGGTATAAGTATCCATTGTATGTTCGGTTCTAAGCAGTTGTTTTTGGTTATAAACTTATTATAATGTATTTAAATTGATATTCTCTTATAATTTTTTATGTTTAGAATTTATTTGATACAGGCCATAAGATGGATAATAGTTTAGATATTGGGGGTAGTCTCCTGTCCTGGTTGGACTTGATATACCCAAAACGTTAAGTCTTAGGTTAAGGTCATATCAAATTAGTATTAGAGCCTAGGTTCATGTTCAATTAGGTGTCGACAAAGTCGCATCAAGTAGAGTGTCTTTTACTGGTTTTTAGTGCACCACACATATTAGACAGAGGATACATTGCATTTGGGAATGTTTCTCTTTCTTATGTTGTATTTTTGGGATTTAGTGTCTAAGGTCTATGAGTGGTATTTTCCTATCAGTTAAAATATCTAGCACATCAGTGGTATGAAGAGTGAGAGTAACTTAGGGGTGTGGATGTTGAATCCTCCTGGTGGGAGGTCATTTCTAGAGCTTTTTTATTTTCTTCTTTCCTTAGGTGTTGAGGGAGGAGGTAAAGGCCAAAGGATTCATGAATCTGAGGCAAGGCAGGATGACAGTTAAGTTGTATGCCTTAAAGTTCCATCAGTTGTCTTGGTATGCTTTGGAGTTGGTATTTTGAATGAGGGCTAGAATAAGATAATTTGTTTCATGTTATCCTATAATTGTATTCTAAGAAGTAAGGTTGCTTTCTTTAAAAAGGACATGGATATTTCCCAGATTATGGTTTATATGCAATAAGTTTTGGAAGAAAAAAGGAAGAAAGTTCATATTAGGAAACGACAGAGCAAGAAATTTTGGCATTCATAATAAGTGGTAGGTCATTAGAAAAATGGCAAGGACGGTGGAAAGTGGTCCAAAAAGAACTGTGAAATTCTGGGTCCTACTCAATGGCTAGCGTCCCTTATCCAAAACCATATAGCGACTGATGGTATTACGATAGCTATTGTTCTAGGTCAAGGGGGCCCATCTTTGGCTAGTATGGCCCATCAGCTCCATCATATCCTACTTGTAGATTTTATGGTCAATTGTATCATGGTTTCTGTGTAGAAGGAAGGGACAAGTGATTAAAATATTGTCAGCTAGGTCATATGTTTAGAAATTTTCTTATGGATAAGGTTGCTTCTACGGAAAACAAGGTTTCGATTGACTCTTCATTAGATCCTATACAAAAGGGTGCATCATCTATGTTTGGTATAGGCTAAAATGGTCTCTATGCTTTTAATACCCATTAAGAGTCTGAGGCATTACCTGATGTCATTACTAGTATATTAAAATTCTTCACTCGTTATGTATATTGTTTACTTTATCTAGGGTCAACTCTTTCTTATGTGACTCTATTTGTGGCTGTGTATTTTGGTTTTGGTCCTGAGTGTATTTTTGACCCCTTTTCTATTTCTACCCAGTAGGTGACTCTGTGGTATCTAGAAGTATCTATAGGGTTGATGTGGTATCTCTGGATAGTAGGGTGAATTTGGTGAATTTGTTTGAATTAGCCATCTTTATTTTTGATATCTAATTGGGGATGGACTAATTACACTCGTGCATTGTTCTTTTGATTGTCGGACCCATAAGGTCTTTTTTAATTCCTTAATGAGTTGGTTATTGAGTGGGAAGAGGGATATTTAGTGCATAAGAAAGTTTTATATCATATCTTAGAGGTCGTAAATTAATTTCCAAGGGGTGCCTCTATCATTTGGTCCAGGTTAAAGATTCTAACTTAGAGGGATCTTTCTTAAAATTTTCCCTATGGTAAATGAATTTGAATAGGTCTTCCCTGATAAGCTTCCTTGTGTTCCCCTTTATAGAGTTATTAATTTGGGGATAGATTTTCTTCCAGACACTCGTCCAATCTCTATTCCCCCGTATAGAATGGCTCCATCAGTGTTAAAGCAGCTTAAGGAGAAATTATAAGATCTTCCAGACATGGGTTTTATCCATCTTATAGTGTCCCCATGGGGTGCACCAATATTGTTTATATGTAAGAAGGATGGTTCCCTTCGGATGTGTATTAATTATAGATAATTAAATAAGGTGACGATAAAGAATAATTACCCTCTTCCAAGGATAGATGATTCATTTGATTAGCTTTAGGGTGCTATGTTCTTCTCTGAGGTCAATCTTCAATTCGAGTATCATTATTTAAAAATTAGTGAGTTGGATATCCTTAAGACAGTATTTCGTACTAGTTATTGGGATTTTTAGTTCCTGGTTCTATCTTTTGGGTTGACTAATGCCCCAGCGAGATTCATGAACTTAATAAATCGAGTCTTTTGTCAGTTTTTTGATTTTTTCATCATTTTATATATCAATTATATTTTTTGTACCTAAGAGCAAAGCGGATCATGCTGATCACCTTCGCATTGTGTTTCAAAAAATGAAAGACTAGCATTTATATTTTGTGTTCTCTAAGTGTGACTTCTAGTTAAACGTTGTTACTTTTCTATGTCATGTCATATCAAGTAGACGGACCATGGTGGATCCACAGATGGTTGCAGTTGTTATGAAGTGGCCTAGACCCATGACTCCAACCGATATCTAAAGCTTCTTTGTTCTAGACAATTACTATAAGAGATTTATGGAATGTTTCTCATCTATAGCTAGCCTATTGACTATGTTAACTTAGAAGAAGGTGAAGTTCTTCTGGTCTGATACTTGCTAGGGTAGTTTCGAGAAGCTGAATATTAAGGTAAATTTTGCACTGGTTTTGACTTGGCTTAAAGGCACTGATGGTTTTATCATCTATTATGATGTGTCCTATATGGGGCTTGGTTGCATTTTGATGAGGCATTGCAAGGTGATAAGTTATGCCTCTAGACAGTTAAAGGTGCATGAGAAGAATTGTTTGACTCATGACTTGGAGTTTTTGGTTGTGGTATTCACGTTAAAAATCTAGTATCACTATTTTTAAGGGGTGTATGTAGATATCTTTTTTTATCATAAGAATCTACAATATGTGTTCACCCAAAAAGATTTGAGTCTCAGGTAAAAGAGATGGGTTGAGTTGCTGAAACACTACGACATGAGGATACACTGCCATCCAGGTAAATATTTTATGGTGAAAGACTACGACATGAGTTTACACTACCATTTAGGTAAATATTTTGTGGTTGCTGATAATATTAGCATGTTATCCAGGGGAGTCTAGATCAAATGGATAAGGATAAGTGAGAGCTGGTGAAAGATGTTTACCATTTAGATAACCTTGGAGTTTGCCTGTTGGACTCTGAAGATGGTGGTGTGTTAGTCCAAGAGGTGACTTTGGTCAAAGAGGTGGCAAACTTATTTCTTGGTACTGAGGTGTAAGAGAAGCAACTTTTTGATCCTATCTTAGTACAAATCAAGGGGGATGTAGGCGGGAAAAAAGCAATGGGTTTCGAAATTGTTGGAGATTGTACCTGATATTGGGTGTATTTATGCATTATAACATTCCTATTCTAGCCTTTTTTGCCATGTTTTGAGAATGATTCTAAGTTATAACAGTTTATAATGACCTAAATATGTTAAACATGTTCTTATAAGGTTCCAAGTGAAGTCTAAGTGAGGTTGTACATAAAAGAGTCAATTAGAGTTCAATAGAGAAAATTAGTCTTCCTAGCTTGAGCTAGTTGCTTTTCTAGTCTATCTTGTTTGATTATATTGTATTCTAGGTGTTCCTTACGGTTTTAAAGGTTTTATGATATTTGGAAAGCGTTTTTAAGAGTGTACAAAGTTTATATGAGTCAAATAAAGAGTGCAAACTTGAAGGAAAAGATCATGAAACCAACCAAGTCTAAAATCTTGTTTTTTATTCATCGTATTGGGTTTAGTATTGTTTGTGCTTCTAATTCGTGTGGTGTGATGATGTTGAATTATTTTAGAGAAGAATATTATGATATTTTAATGCTTAAGAGGATTGGAAATCAATGAAAAGACATACAAGACAAGGGATGGAAGGAGGAAGGGCCAACACTTAACAAAAATTTGGAAGACAAATTCCAGAGAGTGCATGCGCTTAGCATGCGTCGCATGCTCCACTCCTGAGTAATACAAAGTGAATAGTACTCCACATTCCATAGCTATGGTGGGTGGGATTCACTCTCCACTCCATACCTGGGCTTTTGATTCTAAATTGACTCCTACGTGGACTTGGCGTACCCTTATCCTATATATACATGTTGTATCATGTTTCTACACATATTTTAACATAATTTGGAGCTCAAGGGGATGATACAACTTCATTATTAGGTTTTTATTAATTTTATTAGTTCATACATGTTTTTAGTCATTAATTACAACCTTGTGATTATAATTCTATTTATGCGTTGCTCAATGTCCTCTTTCTGGGGTTAAAGCCAAGAACATGATTTCTATTGCGATATATTAAGTTTGTTTGTTATGATTATCAATATTGTTTATTCTTATTATAAATATTTTAAGGATTTACAACCCTTAGAATACATCCATGGTCAACCTTGTGAACTTGGGAGATGGAAAAGGGCGATAGAACTTGGGACTAAGTAGAGTATGGTTCTTGATTCTTTATAAACTAAGAAACTTAGATTAGTATCTACGACAGGGATATTATTCAACACCTTACTTGATTCATCTGTAGGATGATATTTTTTATGTAATTAAATGAATTATTACATCCCCGCTTAATGATGTAGGTGTAAGGTTCAACTTAGGTAATAGATTAGAAGCTGGGAAACCATAATCGCGCAATTAACGCTATGAATCAGCAACCAAGATAAGCAAGTTATTGAATGAAATCCAAAAGCATAATTTGATTGTTCAGAGTGCTTTAACCCTGGTTTTTCTTATATTGATTTTCTCAAGATCTTTTCTTTCCGCATTGTTTAGTTTCAATTTACAATTTCCCAACTCTTTATTTGGTTACTCCCACATCAATTAAATCTAAAGTGTGAATTGAAATCCAATTATTTCCAAATATAGTCTCTGTTGGATTGATAACTCGCCTTTCTTGGAGGCCACTATATTCCTTTATAGACCACGTACACTTGCGTGTGCACTTGGGAGTTGTCAATTTTGGGGAATTTTTATTTGCCAATTCTTTATTTTAGTTTTGCTTTTAGGTTTATTTGGTGTTTTTATGCTTGATCTTGGTTTTGTTATTGCAAGAAATAGGTTTTTAGGTTGATAAGCTAGCAAGGGATCGGGAGTTAGTAGAACCAAGCCCGGAACCCGAGCAACTTTACTATCAATGCGGGAGAGAAACAATCTTCTCCATACAATTCCTCAAATTCAACAATACCAAAGGAATACTTTTCCAATGTCTGAATAATAAGTAGCTAGTAGGAAGGTTAGGGAATTGGCAGTCCTACTTCTAAAAAACTTGACTTCCCCAATTCAAAGATCGGCATCTGGGGGGATTTTGAGTTGAAACACAATTTGGTGTTGCTTCTTATTAGAAGTGAACAGTTTGTAGGGCTTTCAAATGAGGATCCACAATTCCACTTGAATACTTTTATTGAGCTTACTGATACATTTACTCCGACTGGGGTGACTCCAGATTATGTGAGGCTAACATTATTACCTTATTAACTTTTGGGGGAAACTAAAAGGTAGTTGAATGTAGAGCTGGACAAGTCAGTTACATCATGGGATGACTTAACCAAAAAGTTCCTCTTTAGATTCTATCTATCAAGCAAGACTACGAGACTTCGTAGTAAGATAGTGAGCTTTAAATAGATGCCTAGTGAAAACCTCTATCGTGCTTGGGAATGCTTCAAGGATCTTCTTCAGGATTTTCCAGATCATTAACAGTTGACTGAGATAGTTGCTCACACTTTTGTAGAAGCTCTTGATTACTATAGAAAGATTTTGTTAGATTCAGCCGTAGGTGGTCAAGCATTAGAGCTAACTTATGATGACCTGTACACATTGCTGAACCACATACCACAAAGAAAAAAAGATTGGCATTAACATTCTAGAAGTGCCACAAAAATAATTGCGGCTACATTGGAGGTGGACCAATTCATAAAATTATTAGCATTGGTTTCTGCACTACAAAATTTGATTAACACATCATTCAGAAGCATAAAATTGGGATCAACACAACCTGCAACCACAATAATTGCCATCAAACAAGTCGTAGGTAGGTATGAAGTATGCATAAATAATAGCTATTCAGCGGCCATGTGATCTTTATATCCAGAATCTGCGATGTATGTAGTTAATGCTCAAAGGTTAAATTATGATAATTCTTACAACATGAAGTGGCAGACTTATCCTTGGAATGCACAGTAATGACATATCCCACAACCACAGGCCCAATAAAATCAATCAGCAAGCAACTTGGAAGAAATGTTAAAGCAACTCTTAGCTAGGAAAGCCCAACTATTTATGGCAAAGAAAAGTCAATAGATAGAATTACAGAATCAAAAAGTGCCTCAGAGAAGCTTAAAGTTACGAATTGGGCAGTTATAGCAAGTATTAAATACTAGGCCACAAGGTGGTTTGCCAGCAGATACAGAAAATCCAAAACAAGTCATGAAAATCACCTTAAGAAGTGGTAAGGATCTTCAAGTAGAACCTCCCAAGGCAACAATAGAGGTTGATGCTGAAACAGTGACCCAACAGGTAAATGACAGAGTTGCTGAAAATTCAAAGAAGTCTGAGTACTTGAAGTAAAAAGTGTGTGCAGAAGAAGTGAAGAAGAAGTTGTCATTACCTTTCTCGCAGAGGAAAAATAAAGTGAAGGAGGATGCAATGTTTAAAAAATTCATTGACACATTTAGATAACTTCATATTAATTTCTCTTTGCTAAATATTTTGCAGAGTATACCCAAGAACGCAAAGTACTTGAGGGATGTGGTGGCTATGAAGGTGAAACTGTAGGATATCGGAGCAATAACACTCACTGAAGAGTTTATCATAGTGATGTCACATAAAATCACCAAGAAATTAAAATATCAAGGGAACTTTGCCATCCTGATTTAAATTGGGATAAAGAGGTTTATGCAGTGAGTGACATAGGAGCTAGCGTAAATTTAATTCCCCTATCATTATTTAGAAAAATAGGCTTGGGAGAGACTAAAGAAACAGGAGTGATTATGCAGCTCACAGATAGATCCATAACATATCTGGATGGAATCATTGAGGATATCCTCATAAAGGTTTGTATATTTATTATTCCTGCTGATTTTTTTGTTCCTGAATTTGTAGGAGACAAACAGGTACCAATCATATTGGGGTATCCATTTTAGCAACAGAAGGGCCCTTGATTGATGTTTGAAAAGGAACACTCAAGATGAGGGTAGATGATGAAGAGGTGGTATTCGATGGTTACAAAGAACCCATTAAAAGTCCCATATATAATGTTTTATATATGATAAATATTATTGATAAGGGTGAGTGTGGGGTTCTTCAGTCACTAATGACCTTTTCTAACTACCTGATTCAGCTACCAAAGATGAAACCACCGATTCCCAATGATAAAAGAGGTATGAAATGAATGAAAAAATTACTCCCAAAATGGTGTAAAAGGGTGAAGGAATATGGTTGAGTGGAGTTATGTCATCCCGTGACACTAAATCAGGCGCTTCTTGGGAGGTAACCCAAGTTAATTAGGTGTGTTTTCTTTTTATTTTTTAGTTTTTATTTCACATATTTTTTGTCTTTTGTTGAGTCACAGGTTAATGGGAAGTCCGAGTACAATAAACTTGAGATTAAAGTATCTATGGATCTACTTTATGTGAAGATGCTACTAGTGAGGCCTAGAGACCTCTGGGAGTATTTCTATATTTTTACTTTTAAATATACTTTGGGGACAAAGTAGATTTTCAAGTGTGGGGTGGGGCAATTTCCAAATTTTTTCTCAATTTCAAATTTTTTATGTTAGGAATAAGTGAGATATTCTTGTTGGTGGTATTTTTGATTACATAATCCAAATGAGTTTTTTTTATAAAAAGCATGTTTATTGAGTGAATTACTATTTTGTGACTTAAGCTCTAGCTTTTGACTCATGCACTTGTTTCCTTAGAATTGAATTTGTGCAACTGTTTGGTTGAGAGTCTATGTTAATCCTATTAAGTTGAGCATGTGCCATGTGCGCGTGAGGTATTTGTATATTTGTTATTGCATTTGATGGGTATAACTTACCCATTATGTGTGTGAAGAGAAATACATAATGTGGGTTTAGGATATGATATAGGCATTTCTTTGATAGCCTTGTTTTATACCTTCTATTTTTCCTACCCTTTGTACATTATCCTAGTTAACCCCTATTAAGCCTTCAACCTTTTCTTTGGTGGACACATAAGTAACCTAATCGTTTCTTTGATGGACATTAATTTGATCCAAATAGCTCCTAAGTGCTTTAATAAAAAAGTTGAATAAGTAGGGAGGGTGAGAAATTGAAGAAGAACAAGGTGAAATTGATGCTCCTAAGGTAATAGTTATTAGTGCATAATTGATATGTGGTGGATTGTTGTGATATAATTTATGTTAAAAATATTACCATGATTTTGGAAAAAGAGAAAAATTGATTCTTATGGTAGTAAACTATTCTTGTGGTAGTAAACTATGTGTCCACCAAGTTTTTGTGAAAATGCTTAAAAGAGACGGGGCAAAAACAAAAGATATGAGTAGAAAAAAATAGGGTAATGTAGTTTTTAAAGAGTGATTTTAAATGTAAAATAAAGTGTATTAAAGCGCTTAGAGAGGTTAGTCGTTATTCCCAAATAGTTTGTACCTGTCGCTTAGCCTATATTAAATCCTAGAAAAATCCTCATTCATCCTAAGCTTTACATTCGACTATTAGTGGAGCATTACACTAAGGGAAAACCTTTGGTTCATTGTGTCTAACTTGTTCATTCTTTTTGAGAGTGAGTGTTATTTGATTCTTGTACCCATCATATAATGAATTTCTTAATTGTGAGTGATTATGGGTAACTCTCTTATTGTGAGGGAACCTGTTTGATGAATATGGGTGATTTGTATGATTTCTTTGATTGAATGATATGCATGAGTTTTCCAACTTGTTGAGTTAATTCTTGAGGTTAGAATATTTTTGTAACGAACAGATTTTGTGAAACCGGAATGACACATAGTGCTCATGATCCCAAAGAACCACAAGCTAACCCTCTACTGGTATCTATACTTGAGTACTGCATAATATAAATAATAATTGTGGAAATTGGCCATAAGGTTCAAAACATCTAAAAATACTCAAAATTGAAAACTGAATACTGATACATTTGTCCGAAAAGCCTCTAAGTAGATTGAGCTGTGGAGTTGATGGGACATGTCGCCAACTAACTACATCTACTAAAAATAAACTAAGTATAATGTGATAATTTAAAAAATAAGAATCATCCTTGAATAACTGCTGCTGACTGGGAATGAGCTGCTAAGGGTACTCAGCATCTCGTGTCTCTGAACCTATGGTGTCAAATAAAACTCCATAGCACAAATGCATAATTATGGGAAGGTACTGAATATGAGGATAAGGTAAGGTTAAATGCAAGGGCTAATGATTGAATAATTACTTAACTGAATAATCATGAGAGTACTGAATAAGAACACATGCATGAATGCACAAATCATAACTGAAATCATCGTGACTCAAAATGTTGAAACTCGGGTACTGCTTTACTATCATTTTAACTCATTACTAATACTGAGATACTGAACAACTGATTAACTGGATCTACTTATATCAATGACTGAACTCTGAGCTTGCTCCTCTAGACTGACTAAATTTCAGATTAAACTTCTCTAATGTGTTACCCCTTAATCTACGGTCAATGATAAGTAATGATCATGTCTAAGATCAAACCTATCTAGTGGAAGATCTCGAAATCAAATAATTAGAATATTCACTAAATCTGAGAATAAGATCAGGCCTATCTGATGGGTAATCTCTGGATCTAAAAATAAGAATAATCAACTGAATTTGAGACTGAGATCATTCTTATATAATGGGTGATATTTGGATCTGATAATGAGATTACTCAATTGAATCTGAGACTGAGAGTTAGGTGATCTCTGGATCTAATAATGATATTACTCAACTGAATCTAAAACTGAGATCAAGCCTATCTAATGGGTGATCTCTACATCTGATAGTGAGATTACTCAATTGAATTTGAGAATGAGATCAAGCCTATCTAGCTGGTGATCTGTAAATCTGATAATGAGATTACTCAATAACTTTATATTAGACCATGACTATCTAGCGGGTGGTCCATGAGTCAATAGAGCTATTTGAGTTCCATAAGGAGATAGATGACTTTATCTAACAATCATGATTTTTGAGTTCTACTCTAAAGATTGATACTGAAACTGCAACTGTTGGAGTGCTCACTTAATCGACAAGCCTAAATAGAAGGGTGTCAATACCGTGCAACGGGTAAAGACCTCAACTCTGGTCAAGCCTCTCTAATGGGTGACCCTCACAGGAAGTCAAGCCTAAGGCAGTATAATAGCCAAGCCTTTTTCTAATAGTTAACTCCTGCATCCTGCACTAGCTATGTAGTTCTGGAGTTAAGGGATTGCTACTAACGACTCTGCCTCTCTCAAGGATCCGCCATCCCTACACTCGCTCGGTGCTAGCTCCTACTCCCAACTGAAAGAATCTGAACTAATTCTTAACTGAGCCTCGAGTCACAGGCGATATGGTGGACCGTAATTCCTTCTTATAGATCGTCACTTCGACCGTCACTCCAAGGAAACACATTCAAGTTTTGACACTCGAGTGACGGACTACCTGGTGGACCGTGAGCTAATCGTCCATCAGATCGACCGTCACAGGCCTCGATCAGCAAATTTTAGCATTTTTCAAAAAGGAATCATCTTGGTCATTTTCGCTCCTTGTGGCCTTATATATATATCTATGTAGAGAAGAAAAGATTATTTTTTCTCACCATTTCTCTCCAATTTTCTTTCAAGAGTTCTCTAGAAACCTAGGATTTATTTCAAACCCAAAAATCAAATCATCTCCAAGAAATTCAAGAAATCTCCCATAAATTTCTTCAAGTTGTTCAAGAACTATGCTCTTCAAGTCAAAGGAAGCAAGGTATTGGTCTAAAAGTGTGAGAAAGAAGTTTCAAGCAAGTTTCTATATCTTCAAATTAAAATCTGAGGTATATGGGGTTTGAACAAGAACACTCCTTTCGTTCTTGTGCCTAAAAATTTACTTTCTATTATTGATTTACATGATTTTGCAAGTGGGTTTACACCCAAATTTTTTTATTTACGATTTATGAGATTTGAGTTGAATAAATTTGATAATTATGATTATTTCACCATCATGTTTCTTAAATTGAGAATTTATTCCATGAATTGTATTGTCATTACGTATTGATGATTTCTAAATGATTTAAGACAAGTGTCATAAGTTATGCCTTTCCATGAGAAATTTGACTATTGATTATTCATATATATATATATATATTGATATTTTAATTGAAAGTCTAGAATGAGTTTGATGATGTTTCCTTGAAGCTTTGGCATTTGAAATGATTTTATAAGCAAATATAATTGAAATTGAGAAACATTGTTTGAATTTGAGTCGAGTTAGGAATACACAGTGGTATATGATTTACCGATGAAATTAAGAAACATTGTTTGAAGTATGTGTTTACTCAGAGAGAATTGAATCTTCGGCAGAGGTGATGGTTAGAATTGTTGAAGGACTATAATATGAGTGTGTTATATCACCTGGGCAAGGCCAATGTAGTGACAAATTGTCTTAGCAGGTCATCCTTGGGTAGTCTAGCACATGTTGAGAAAGATTAGAAAGAGTTAGCCCGCGAAGTGCATCATTTGGCTAAGGGTAATGCTTGGGTCCAAAGTAGTTTCGAATCTTTCCTAGTTTCTAAAGTGAAAGAGAAGCAAGATACAAATTCTCGTTTGGTCAAACTAAAAGAATCAGTTAAAGACCAAAAGGTGGAGGTTTTCTCCCAAAGGGGAGATGGTGTATTGAGATTTTAGAATAGGTTGTGTGTGCCTGATGTTGACAATCTGAGGTAGAAGATTATTGTTAAGGCGCATAGCGCGTGGTATTTTATTCATCTCGATGCTACTAAGATGCACCACAATTTATGGGAGATTTGTTAGTGGAATGGTATGAAGAAGGATATAGTAGAGTTCGTAGAAAAGTGTGCAACTTGCCAGCAGGTAAAATAGAGCACCAGAGACCTAGTGGTGTTATACAAGGATTTTGCATTCCTACTTGGAAGTGGGAAGTGGTGAACATAGACTTTGTGACCGGTTTACCTCTCACTCATTGTCATCATGATTTTATTTGGGTCGTTGTGGATAGGTTGACTAAGTCAGCACATTTTTTGCCATTACATACATCTTTCATCGTGGAGGACTTTGCTAAGCTGTATATTCGAGAGTTAGTTAGGTTGCATGGAGTTCCATTGTCTATCATCACCGATAGAGGTACTAAATTTACTTCTCAGTTTTAGAGAGCCTTCCAGAAGGTTCTTGGCACCCAAGTTCATCTTAGCACCACTTTTTATCCACAGATAGACGGTCAGGCTGAGAGGACTATTCAGACTTTGGAGGACATGTTGAGGGCTTGTGTTCTTGATTTTAAGGAAAGGTGGTATGAACATTTGCCATTGATTGAATTTCTTACAATATTAGTTTTCATGGTAGTATTGGAACGGCTCCGTTTGAAGCCTTGTATGGAAGGCGATGTAGATCGCCCATAGGTTGGTTCGAAGTGGTTGAAGCTACTGTGATTGGACCTTATACTATGTTCAAAGCTATGGAGAAAGTTATGTTGATTCGGGAGTGGTTGAAGACAACCCAGAGCCATCAGAAGTCGTATGTAGATGTGAGAAGAAGAGCTCTTGAATTTGAAGTCGACGATTTGGTGTCTTTAAAGATCTCATCCATGAAATAGGTGAAAAGATTGGTAAATAAAGGGAAGTTGAGTCCCAGATATGTTGGCCCTTATAGAGTTTTTGATCGTCTTGGGAAAATAACTTATGAGGTTAAGTTGCCTGTAGAATTGTCTGTTGTCCATCCAGTGTTTCATGTTTCTATGCTCAAGAAACACATTAGAGACTCTGTTGTTGTTGATCCGTCGGAAGGTTGTGATGTTTAGTATAGCCTTTCGTATGATGAAATCCCAGTTGAAATCCTAGATTGTCAAGTCCATAAACAGAGGAGCAAGGAAGTTCCCCTGGTTAAAGTTATATGGCAAAATCAATCAATAGAGGGTGCCACTTGGGAAGAAGAAGCAGATATGTGAGCCAGTTACCCTTACCTTTTTTCCATAAGTACGAATCAAGCTGAAGGTACTATTCTCTTAATTCAGTTTCCTTCTAATCTAATGCATTAAGCTATATGGTTATTCCCTCTATGAATTATGCATTTAGTAAAGTACTCAAGAGTATTAGAGTAAAGTTAACCCTTCTATGTGATTAGTTCCATCTGTGCGTCCTCATTTTCTCTTATTCTTGTCCTATCTAGCAACATTCGAGGACGAATATTTCCAAGGGGGAGATATTGAAATACCCTGATCATTCCTTAAGCCTAAATCTATCTCTTTAATGGATATGTATGACTTCCAAAGTGATTGATGTTTAAAACATGTAGTGCATTGAATAAGCTTTCCATCGATACAAATTTCATCGAAATCCGACATCAGATGAGTGAGTTATGGCCGTTTTACTGAATGCTATTGGATCATCCAGGTTTGATGGTCGACCTGGTGGACCGTTAAGTGTTCCTTTAAGCCAAGGCAGCAGATCCCATTTTGGGATGTCGTGTGATAGTCAAGGTGGTGGACCATCACTAAGTTGACGGACCGTCAAGTTGTTCGTCAGACGGAGGTAGAATGTCCCATTCTTGAGCCCCGAGTGACGGACGATATGGTGGACCATCAATCCCTTTGACGGAACGTCACTTTGACCGTCACTCTAAGGCATAACATTTCAGTTTTGACACTCGAGTGATCGACGACCTAGTGTACTATCAGCTAATCTGACGGACCGTCAGATCGTCCGTCCCAGGTCCCGATCAGAAAATTTCAGCATTTTTCAAAAGGGCATCTTGGTCATTTCTGCTCCTTGTGGCCTTACATATATATATATATTAATATATATATATATATTAATATATATATATATATATATATATATATATGTAGATAAGAAAAGATCATTTTTCTCTCCATTCCTCTCCAATTTTCTTTCCAGAATTCTCTAGAAACCTAAGGTTTCTTTCAAACCCAAAAATCAAATCATCTCCAAGAAATTCAATAAATCTCCCATAAATTTCTTCAAGTTGTTCAAGAACTAAGCTCCTCAAGTCAAAGGAAGCAATGTCTTGGCCTAAAAGTGTGAGAAAGAAGTTTCAAGAAAGTTTCTATATCTTCAAAATTAAAATCTAAGGTATGTGGGGTTTGAACAAGAACACTCCTTTCGTTCTTATACCTAAAGATTTACTTTCTATTACTAATTTACTTGATTTTGCAAGTGGGTTTACACCCAAATTTCTTTATTTACAATTTATGAGATTTGAGTTGAATAAGTTTGGTAATTATAATTATTTCACTATCATGTTTCTTAAATTAAGAATTTATTCCATGAGTTGTATTGTCATTACGTATTGATGATTTCTAAGAGATTTAAGACAAGTGTCATGAGTTATGCCTTACCATGAGAAATTTGACTATTGAATATATATATATATATCGATAATTAAATTGAAAGTCAAGAATGAGTTTGATGATGTTTCCTTGAAGCTTTTGCATTTGAAATGATTTGATAAGCAGATATACTAGAAATTGAGAAACATTGTTTGAATTTGAGTCGAGTTAGGAATCTACAGTCGTATATGCTTTACCAATGAGATATAATGTTGTTTTAGTCATCATTATAAATCCATGAGTTCGTATTGATTGAGGTAGATTTCCTAATGGTTTCTGAGCTGAGTTTGGGAGGAGTATTTTGAACCGACCAGGAAATTTGGAATTTTTCCAGAACTATGTGTTATCGTAGGATTGACGTTGATAATTGTGGGTCAAAGGCCGAGTTTGAGATTGTGATGATGAGATTGAGGTTATACTCCCTGGAAAGAGTACGACACCCCTACCAATGTTGGCTTCTCTCCTTAGGAGGGAAAAACGTTGGGCTCTATGGGGCACACATGGAGTAGTTATGTTGGTTATAAGAAACTGCCATGTCCATAATGATCTAAGTACCAAGAGATACCGAGTCACTCTAAGTCATAATTCAAAGAGTTTGAGTTGAGTTAAATGATTTATTAGATTTATCAACAGTATGTTATTACTGATGACTTATGGAAATGATGTTTTAGATAATTCAAGTGACGAGAGTTATTACTATCAGCATGCATGATTTTCTTATAAATTTATGATATTATTTAAAATGTTGCATCCACCCTCACATACTCAGTACATTCCCAAGTACTGACTCCCATACTCTTGTGTATTCTATATTTCCTCGTGATATTGGTTCAGGTGTTCAGTCTCAGTAGCAACAGTGATCTTTGAGTACCTTCCTCTACACTTCAGCAGCTGGTGAGTCCTCATGGTTCGAGGACCTCTGCCTCCAGTTTTGTCTCGTTAATAGATGGTTGTTTACTTTCAGTTATGTATGAGTCAGTTAGGGATCTATCCCAATGGCTCCTAAGTCCTATGTAGTAGAGGCTTTGTCAGAGTAGTGTACCAGCATGTACAGAAATTTCGATATTTTATTTGTATAGGGAAGTATTATTTAATGTTTCAGTATGTTCATGACATAGTTATTCCTCTTTATCTTAACATGATTTGCCCTATAATGAGTTTTGAAAGTGATGACAAGTTTAGAGGGTTAGCTTGAGGCCACGTATGGCCTTGAGCACCATATGACATCTCAGGGTAGGCTCTTGGGGCATATTGACTAGAAATCCTCAATTGTGTGCAAGCCCATGCATGCCAAGTGTTCGTTGAAAAGCCTTAGTGAGTGAATTGTGGCATGATAGCATGAAATTCCCCAATTATGTTCTCTTTATACATGCTAAGTATTTGATGCAAGACCTTGTTGAATGAAAAATGAGCAAATAGCATGTGTCCATATATTATCACATTTTTATGATTCCTAAGTGTTTGAAGAAATTCTATAATGATTTTGAGGGTGAATGAATGTCCATGATCATGAATGGTTATGTTTTACTTTTATGTTATCGAGTCCTGGGGTATTTCTACCCGACAATTTAGCTATTGTCTAGAGCCCATGTCAGTTTTCTCGATAATCTTAGTAAAGCCAGTATTCTAAGAACTCAGTGAGTTATAGAACTCTGAACTCTTAGACATATACAAAACTTAAGAAATTCTTTTAGAGGAAACCTGAGTTCTAGATTACGCGATAGATGTTGTGATTGTGCTAGCCAGAGTTGGGAGATATGGTAGGATCTTAGAGCTGGAGAAGACCTTTTCTCTATCTATTGTTTTTTGATAGTATTTCAGTTTTGAGACTATTGTATATTTGACTTTGATAGCAGTCATTTCTTTTGACTCAGCGCAACGCGGTTAAATTGTGGAGCTTCACTAGAAAAGGACAATTCTAAAAATGTTACTTTGTGTGATGTGCCATGATAACGATGGAGCACTAGATTTTGATAATTTCCATTTGGCATGACTCCACAATGCATTGATGTTCCTGCTGGTAAAGTGTCTTATAAAAATGGCTCAAACTGTTCAGCCGAGTATCGAATTTGGGTGAACTTTATATCATGGGAAAGCGAACTGAATTTCCTATGAAATGGTAAGCACTAAACTAAAAAATACTAACTATTTTAAATATTTATATGGAACAATTCATGTAGTGAGAGTTAAACTAAGTAAGGAAAATACGGGGTATTATAATAGCTCCCCCTTGGGAACATTCATCCTCGAATGAGATTGATTAAGCTTAGGAATACTGATAGACTGAGTTTACATACTGAATATGCACAATCGAAGCATCATTGCATGACTGAAACCACTGATAAACTGAGTTTTCATACTAAACATGCATATCTGATACATGAATACATGGTTAAGCTAATTCATGAATGGATGGCTTTTATGGGAATAATACACAATGATAGCTGAAGTTTGTAACTGTAACTGAACATATAACTAAATAAATCTAAGTAGGAATGTTACCTAAATTTGAGTTTGAGTTTGTGGAGAAGAGGTAAGGATACTTGGTCTACATATTTGCTTCTACTTCCCAAGTATCTCCCTCAACAAACTGATTTCGCCAAAGAACCTTAACCAAGGGAACTTCTTTGTTCCTCCGCTTGCAAATCTAACAATCAAGAATTTTGATTGGGACCTCTACGAAAGAGAGATAATTCTAAATGTTTAAGTTTTCTAAGGGGACTACTACTACTAGGTCACCAATATATTTATTTTGCAAAGATACGTGGAATACTTGGTTCACTAAAGCTAGATCTGAGGGAAACTCAAGCTCGTAAGCTACCTTTACAAAACTACTGATAATTTTGTAGAGCCTGATATATTGGGGACTAAGCTTTCCCTTCTTGCCGAACTTCTTCACTCCCTTCATGAGAGAGATTTTTAGGTACATAAGGTCGCCAATCTCAAACTCGAGATCCTTTATCCTCACATCTACATATAATTTTTGTTGGTTTCAGGCTGCCTTATGCCATTCACTGATCAACTAAACCTTCTCTAAGGCATCAAACACTTAGTCAGGCCCAACAACTGCAGTCTAAACTACTTCAAACAAACTAATTGGAGAACTACATCTCCTCCCATGTAGATACTCAAATAGAGCCATTTGAATACTAGAATGATAACTATTTTAATAGGCGGATTCAATCAAAGGAAATTGATCATCCCAACTTCCCTTAAAGTCAACTACACAAGCTTTTAACATATTTTCTAGAGTTTGCGTGGTCTTTTCTGCTTGACCATTCATTTGAGGGTGAAAGGCTTTACTGAGGTGGATTTAGGTACCAAGACCATTCCAAAGAGCCTTCTAAAAGTGAGAGGTAAACTAGGTGCCTCTATCTGAAATGATGGATTCTGGGACTCCGTGTAACCTTACCAACTCTATGAGGTAGAGCTTGGCATAGTTCTCGGCTGAGTAAGAAGTATGGACTGGTAAGAAATGAGCTGATTTTGTCATCCTTCTACAATGAGCCAAATAGAATCAAGCTGATGATGAGTATGAGGCAAACCAGTCAAAAATTCCATGTTCACTTTTTCCTTTTTCCATGTGGGAATACTGAACTCCTACATTGACCCACTAAGCTTCTGGTGCTCAATCATAACTTACTAACACGTGAAGCATTTAGCTATAAAACTCTGCAATATTTCTCTTCATCCTACTCTACTAATAGATCTCTCATAAATCACGGTACATCTTAGTATCCCTCGAATGAATCAAGTACCACGCACCATGCGCTTTTGCAAGAATTTGCACCGTCAAGTCTTCTATACTTGGCACACACATTCTACCTTGACGACATAACAGATGATCTTCTCTTTTGGAGAAAACCTCCAATTTCTAATATGTGACTGAATCTTTCAACTTGAATCGATTGGGATCTCTATCTTGCTTTTCTTTCACTTCAGAAATGAAAGAAGATTCTGTAATATTCTAAACCCAAAAACTACCCTCAGTGGAATCAACCAAACAAACACCTAATCTAGAATGCTGAAAAACTTCTTGAACTAACCTCTGCTTGTCATTCCCAACATGAGTAACACAACCATAGAAAATCTACTGAGAGCATCTACCACAACATTGACCTAGACATGATGATACAAAACACTCATGTCATAATCTTTCAACAACTCTAGTCACTTTCTCAGATGCAAAGTCAAATCTTTCTAAGAGAACACATACGGCATGTTTTTGTGGTTTGTGAACTCATCAACATGAACGCCATATAAATAATGCCTCCAAATCTTTAAGGCAAACACTAAAGCTGCTAACTCAAGATCATTTGTAGGGTAATTCTTCTCATGGGGCTTAAGCTATCTAGAGGAATAGGCTATGACCTTACCTCTCTATTTGATAGCATAATCCAAAATTACTCTGGATGCATCACAGTACACAACAAACCCATTTGAACTATCGGTAGAGTTAAAACTACGACTGAGGTGAGTCAAGTCTTCAACTCCTAAAAAATTTTCAAGCAAGAATCTGACCACTAAAACTTAACTTTTTTCTCAGTCAATATTGACATAGGGGATGCAATTGATAAAAACCCTTAAACAAACCGATTGTAATAGCCAGCAAAGCCTAAGAAACTCCTGATATCTAATGGATAAATAGGTCTAGACTAGTTTCTCACCAACTTGGTCTTTTGAGAATCAAATCTAATGCCATACCTAAAAATAATATGACCAAAGAATGCTACAGATCTTAGCAAAAATTCACTTGTACTGAATTTAGAGAACAACTGATGGTCTCAAAGAGTTTGCAACACTGTTCTGAGGTGGTCTACATGATTATTTTCCAAACTGGAGTAGACAAGGATGTCATCTATGAAGACTATGATGAACATCTCTAAGTACTGGTTGAACACGTGGTTCATTAAATCCATGAAAGATGATGGAGAATTATTTAGACCAAATGACATGACTAGGTATTCAAAGTTACCATACCAGATTTGGAAAGCTATTTTTGGAATGTCACATTCTTTGACTCTAAGCTAATGATAGCCTGATCTAAGGTCTATCTTAGAAAAGTAATTGGCTCTCTAAAATTGGTCAAACAAGTCATAAATTCTAGTAAATAAGCATTTATTCTTGACTATACCTTTGTTCAACTGACGGTAATCAATACATGTTCTAAGAGAACCATGTTTCTTACGAACTAATAGAGCTGGTGTGCCCCATACAAAAATGTTGGGTCTAATGAACCCCTTTATCATAAAGTTCCTTTAAATGTTCTTTCAACTCTTTAAGTTCTGTTGGTGCCATTTTGTATGGCGGAATAGAAATAGGTTGAGTGTCTAAAAAAAGGTTTATTCCAAAATTGATTTCACTCTCTGGAGGAACTCTGGGAAGATCTTCGAGAAACACATCTAAAGATTTATTTACTACTGGAATTGACTCAAGAATGAAAGCTTCTAAACTAGAATGTTTGACTCAAACAAGATGGTAGACACATCCCTTGTATATCATTTTTCTTGCCCTAAGGTACGAAATAAATAGACCCCTAAGCGCTGTAACACTACCCCTCTATTCAAGGACTAGTTTATTTTGAAATTGGAAATGAACAACTCTATTTCTATAGTCAACTGAAGCATAGCATGAGTAAAGTCAATCCATGCCGAGAATGACATCAACATCCATTATTTCTAACTCCATAAGATCAATTGAGGTGAATTTTTGAGATATCATGATCGGACAGTTCCTGTATACCTGCCTGGCTACCTTAGAGACACTTACTAGGGAAGACACTAAAATGGACTCTACTCAGATTTTGGGATGGATTCCAAAATTGATAGTTATGTAAGGAGTTACAAAAGAAAAAGAAGCTCAAGGGTCTAGTAAAGCATAAACATGTAAGTGAAAGACTTATAATGTACCAGTAACTATGTTATAAAAATTTTGGTAATCTTGTTGAGACTGAAGAGCATACAATCTATTAGGATGCTGACCAATGGTAGCACAAAAAGTGGTACCCTACTTAGTCGAGCAATTGGCTAGAACTGATGATTGATGAGACTGGCCCTATTGGAGCAAATCCATACCCTTTTGAGAAACTACCCGAAACTCCCAAATCCTATGGCCTGGTTTTCCATACCCAAAGCACACATCCCTGCCAGCCCTACACTCACCCTGATGGTTTTTACCATATTTCTGACAAAGAGGATTCATACATTTACTATTCATACTTCTTTGTGACTTATAGCGTAACTCCCCATCCTAATAATCATTTCTAAATTTGGGTGTTGGGGCACTAGCTGATGATGGAACTAGAACTGAGGATCTCTAATAAAATTGAGAATGGTTACCGCCTTCTAGACTTGGCTGACTAAAATTGAAACTACCCATTCTAGCTCTCTTGTTCTTCGCCTCTTGCTTCTTATCCATCTGCTTCTCTATCTGTTGAGCATGGAACATGAAACTAGAAAAGTTCATCTCTTTAATTAGCAACACAGTCCTACACTACTTGATAATGCTGTTAGATATACCAGAAAAGAAATTCTCATCTTAGACCTGCTATTAGCTACCACATAAGGGCAATATCCCGCTAACTGGGTAAACTTGAATCATACTCTCTCATAAAAGCTTGAGATAACACTCTCTCACTATTATATTGCTCTACTTCAGGTTAATGAACTCTAACAATTTATCCACCCCCAACTCTAGCAAGAAGAGCCTATCTATGAAACTAGTAGCAAACTCTTTTCATTCCACAGGCATTGTATCTGTGCTCCTATCTACCTTACACTACTTAAACAATATCTGGGATACATCTTACAATTAGTAAGCATCCAATTTAGCACTCTTACTAGAATTTACCCCAATAATATCTATCACATGCTAAACCATATTATAGAATTCCTATAGATCCTTTTTAGACTTGGATCCTGAAAAGGAATGAGGGTTCATTCAAATGAAGTTCCAAATTCTTGCTACGACAAGATTGGCCACTCGGTTGACTAGAACAATTCCTGGATCTGTAATCTAAGCCAGTACAAACTGGCTAAAGTTATGAATGTAGTTCTGAACACTACATGAGAAACTTGCTTATTCATGGGATCTTCCTTAATAGGCTCAGGTGCTAGCAGGTTTACATTTCTTCTTCTGTTTGTCTATATAGGAGGCATGTTCTATAAATAGAAGAGAGAAAAGAATTAGATGGAGAGTTTGAGTTGAGCTCATGCTCATTCACAAGATATGAATACTAAAAGAAGGGAAACTCTTTCTAAACGTTTTACAACCTCTTGTCCATAAGTCTAGTATGCTACACACCCATGCACAAGACTTTAATTGATGTGTGTTTCAAACTTCATATGACACTACAATACCTTAGGCTCTGATACCACATTTGTATTGCCCCGAGTGTACATCCTAGGCATCACATGGTGCTTACTGTCCCGAGAGACTATAAGCTAACCCATGAGTGAGCACTGGATAATACCATAACATACATGAAAGAAAACAACCGTTAACACATAAGGTTTTAAGTAATAAAAACTGATAGAATATGAAAACAAAACAAATAACATAATATAACAATGTCAACTAAAGTCTGAATGCTGAATAACTGACTGAAATATCTGAAAGCTTCTAAACTGAGTGAATCTGAGTTGATGAGATAGGCCTCAACTAACTCCAACTAACTACTAAATTAAAACCATAAAGGAAATAGTCTATCCCTAAAATATGAGGTCTCACAATTGCTATGGCTAATCATCTAAGAAGTTTATGTATGATCCAAAAACTGGGTATCTAAACTTATGATATGATATATCATAGCACTAGAAAAAAGTATGCGATCAGTACTTTGAATGTCCTACTATGCTAAATCATGTTGGCTGGTATGCATGGTTTGATGAACATGAATAGTAATAATTGTCTGTATGTATATACGTCGATATATATCATGTAAAACTAGGTAGAGTCTGTGAAATCTCTAGACACTAATGATACATGAAGTTTGTAAATGATGGGAATACATTAAATCAATAAATATCGAGGATGCATGACCAAGCATGTTGCATGTTCTAAATAAAATGTATAAATATTGAAATACTGAAGTCAGATAACTATATTGCTGATATCTATATGCTTTGGTCATGTAACTAAAATTGAATTACTAGAATTATTACTGGACTTAGGCTGTGAGAGGTATCATCTAATCGACATGCCCCAATCTAAGTTAATTGGGGTCCAACCTGTAACCCTAGTTGGAAGGGTGTTAATAATATGCCACGGGTATTAATGCTAGTTTTATGGATCCACTAAACTGGTGTACAGTATTGTCCCGAATGACTAAGGGTGCCAAGCCTGAACTGACGGGTGACCCTTGCGAGATAGTCAATCCTAATTTAATGGGTGACTTCTTATATCCTACACTGGCTACGTAGTTTTGGAGTGCAGGAATTGCAACTAATGACTTTTCCTATCTGATGGGGGAGACACCATCCCTGCACTCGCTCGTTGCTAAATCCTACTCCCAACTGAATGACACTGGATTACTAAACTGTTCTGATTTTAACTAACAGATCTAATAATGCTCATAGCATATTTTGAAGTTATTTTGTAAATACTAGAACGAGACTGAGTAAATAACTATGGTTTTTGGGTATTCAAAACCACCAGGACTCAAAACAAAAATAGTAAAATAATATTGAACTTAGAGGACATAGCTGGAAAGCCTTTATCAAATCTTCCCTATTTTAGGAATTTTATCAAAAACTTGGAGTTCATAGTTTAATGTAATCATGGGAATGATATGAAACTTGAAGTAATAGCAAGAATTCAACAACTACGACACTAAATCATGATTCAATATAATGAATAATAACATTAAGACATGTGATATTTGTTCACAACAAGAATTCCATTTTAAACATAGTGATGAATTTTTGAGGTTTCTTAGTAGTGTCTTGAGATTTGATCATAATTCTTGAAGGTTAGGATTTTTTAATTGGTAGAGAATGGTTTAAGTTGGGGGAAATATTATAAAACAATGGGCTTAAAAATGTTTTTTGGGGATTAAATCCCATATCTGTGTTTATTAAAATCATGGGAAAAGACTAGTTTAACCCTGTATGAAACATTTAATTTTTGTCAAAAGTTTTTTACTAGGGCGCTTGGCGCGATACAGTGCTATCGCATCGTGTCACTGAAAAATTAAAAATTGGGAACTGAGGGTTTGTGAAATTGTGACTCAGCGTGATGCTGTGAAATTGTGGAGCTTCAATGGAAAAGGACAATTCTGAAAATACTGTGTGGCGCGATGCGCCATGATCACGATGGAACACTGGATTTTGACAATTGCCATTTCGCATGCCTCTACGATGCGTTGATGTTTTAGGTGGTACACTGTCTTTCAAAAAGGGCTCTAACTCTTCACCCGAGTATCGAATTTAGGTAAATTGTATGTCATTGTATAGATGACTAAATTTCCTAAATAGTATGCCCTAAACTGAAAAATTTTGAGGATTTAAAAATTAATATTGAATAACTCATTTACTGAGAGTTAAATTAAGATAGGGAAATACTGGGTATTACAACCTCAATCTATTTTCTTCAATCAAACACTGTATAAACCCTCTTAAATCTCTCTCAAGCTCTTGGTTCAAGAAAAGGCTAGGGTTTCTTCAAGGTGATCAATTAGGGCTTTTAATGGTGGTTTCTCTCCATCTTCCTTGGTGTTTACGGCATATTACTCCAGCCTCATTATTAGATCAACTAAAATCATGTTTTAATGAAATGGTTTTCAAAGGTATTATTGTGGTAATGTTTTGGTTTTGAAATATGTGTTAAGGGTTTCGGTTGTTCTTGGTTGGATATTGTTTTCCAAAGTTTTTATTATGGGTTTTTATGTTATAATTATGGGTTAAACTTGTGGTTAGATGGTAATAGTCAATTGATACTTGGTTTTGGTTTTGGAAACTGTATTCCCTCAATATGTTTGTTAAAATGCCAATGAGAATGATATTGCCACGTAGTTTGACTTTTTCTTAAATCCTTGCATTGCATAATATGGTAATGGAACTTATATTAGTTTTGTTGGTTTTCAATGGATTTGGAAGGCCTTGGTGGCCATGACTTTGGTTTAATTAGAAACCTTTGTGGGGTATATCGAAATCCCTTAAGTGTTGGCTAATAACATTGCTTGCAAGCTATAGTTGGTATGACCACACAACTTTATAATGCCTTGATAATTTAATCTTGGAATTGATGGTTAGTTATTTGATAAATTGTTTTAACTGGAAAATAATGGCAGGTTATGATAGCTAACTGTGAATGTGTGAGTTTGATGGACAGACAAAGGAAACTCATGTTTGGCCGATATGAAGGTTGGTCATGGTAACCATATTCTTGTGGTATACACATAAATACCCAAGTTATACTTTTATATTTATATCATTGATGGAGAAGGGTAAACTTGAATTCTTGGCCGATATGATATATCTAGTGAGTGCGACTACACGTATTGGGGTCTATTCAGGGGGTAAATCTACTCCTATTTAGCCCGTGCGTGGATTATGACAGTAAGGATACATAACCTAGGTTAAGGTAATAATGCATGACAAACTTGGTTTCCTTTTTTGGCATGGTATATATGTATATATTTATGTAATTCAATATGGTTATTTACTTTTGTTTTGAATAATGACATTAATTTATCGTTAATCCTAAGTATATATTAGCGTTCTTCATGCTAACCATCTTTAGGCATTGAATCCTCAAGCGATGAAGGAATAGGCCATACTGCTCATCCTAATCAGTGACTTAGATTCAGGGAAAACTTAGAGTAAGACTGATGTGGTGAGCTTCCATATTCCAAAAGTCTCTATTTTATGCTATGGAATTATTAAGTTTGTTTTAGTTTCTTATGCTTTTGTTTTAGCTATGGTCGGGGGCATGTTCCGATCGGATGTTCCTTTCTTTAGATTAGAGGATTTGTGTGACTACAGTGGGCATGGTAGTTTTGGTGTTTTTATCAGCCTTGGTATTTGTACTGGCATTAGGGTTGACAACGGTTGGATATTTGGTTTCTTGTTTGGTTTGTTATGGTTATGTATTTTGTTATTGTCTTTGATTTATTATTTTTCTATTTCACTGTCTGTTCAAAATTCATTCAACGTATGTTGAAGGACGGTAATGGATGGGTATTAGGGGTGGTCTCCGATCCCTATTGCACTTGAGGCAACTTACATGACTAGGACTTTGTTCTGTTCATGTAATATTTGTATTAGTGCCCTAGGTTCATAGTAAATTAGCAGTCCATGAACTTTTCTCGAGTAGAGTCTTTTTTAATTGTGTGTAGTACGCCACATACATAAGGGAGAGGCTACGAGGCATTTATGAATGTTTCTCTTTCTTGTGTTCTATTTTCATGATGTAGAGTCATTGTCTTGAAATAATCTCTAATTCCAATTTTTTCACATTGCAGATCATGCCTCCTCAAAGATCTGAAGCTCATAGAAACTCCTCTATCCCACCCGAGCATAATGCTGATGGGAAGCGTTCTACTTATGGGATCCATACTAGATCTACGGGTAAAGTTCCTAATTGCTCTAGAATTCTACCAGTCCCTTCTAGACCTTCTCGAGCTCCTCAGGCTAAAGTAACGAATACTGAGTTTTGTTAGACTATTCGTATGTTGTTACAATT
Source organism: Capsicum annuum (assembly GCF_002878395.1). Classification (NCBI taxonomy): domain Eukaryota; kingdom Viridiplantae; phylum Streptophyta; class Magnoliopsida; order Solanales; family Solanaceae; genus Capsicum; species Capsicum annuum. Next base: position 178,566 of record NW_025887525.1, read on the forward strand.
GGTAGCTTCTCAGTCTGAGTGTGGTGTTCTTATTACTCCATCTCGTGAGTCAATAGGGGTTGGCCAGTTGATGAGGTTGAATCCTCTAACCTTCACAGGTGACATGACCTAAAATCGAGCCTTGTCATATGGGGATCTTGAGCCTATCAAGGATGGGAGATCACCCCATCGAACTAACCAAACGTCACATCAATCAATAAGAATTAGATGAACTCCAAACATATAGCAAGATAGAGAAAACAAGACTAATAATTATAACTTAAGAAGAGTCTAATCAATCCATTAGTATCAACATATTAACAAACATACTGAAGTCCACAGTGATCCACAAAGCCTCTACAAATTCGACATCTAAATATGTCAGGACATGCCCCCAATATTTCATTAGGAAAAGGACTATAACCTCAACCCGTGGCAACCATTATTAGTTGACATTGGGAATCTAAACCATTGTCCAGACATTCACATCCATTCAATTCAATATTCGAGGACTCTAACCCTCTTAGCTAATTCAGGCCATCAAGGGTACAATTCAACACAACAAATGATCACAAGGTCTTCATGACCGTTTTATCAATCAGTCACTTTAGTAGGTCAATAAATTAATTACAACCACCATTCAAGTCAAAATGCTGTCACCAAGGCCCATACAACACCATTCCATCTTCATTAACATTCTCGTACCAAACTTTAGTTCAAACATAATTCAAATCCATGTTTAGAGACTCTAACCTCATTTACCTAATCAAACCACCAAGGTTACCAATTTACTGTTTACATGGCCGACAATGCCTTTACAAAGTCATTTACCAAGCATCTTTACTCAATAAGTCAATAAACATATAACTTGTAGTTTGTCTTAAGATTTTCATGAATACCTTGAGGGCATACCTTTACCATGACCAAAACACAAGTGAAAACCATCAATACTCGGTTTATCATGACCCATTTGTTAAACAACAATCAACAAGCACCCACATGTTCAAACCATCACCAAAAGCATGCACAAACAACCTTTTGAACACAAGTAAACAATGCGCATCCCTATGCATCAAAACCCTTAATATTTTATTTTTAAACCCACCATTCAAGAATCAATGCGTTGTTTAAAACACATCATTATTTGTGAAATAACAAAGAGGGAAGAGTCAGATGCCTTATACAAAAATATTCACGGTGAGAATCTTGGTCTTTAATTAACTAAATGGCTTGATTGATAAACCCTAGTCCAATCTTGTTTAGGAGGTTTTTGAGAGTGTTTAGGAATGTTTTGCTCAAATTTTTGTGAAATATTTGTGGCCAGACAATGTTATAAGTCTTGGGTCATAAAGGTTTAGGGGTGGGAAAATTCAAAAATATCTTCAGCTTAAAAGATGAAAAGTGAAACCTAGGAGGGTACAACTCACCCTCTTGACCCATATCCTAAGGTATGAGTGGTACCCTATTTCGTACCGTAGACCTGACCTAGGACCCCATTTACTAACCGACTATGACTATACATGCATAACTCATACCCTAAGGAATGAATGGTACACTTCAACCCATACCCAAGATCGAATACTTTGACTAAGACTCCCATAATCACACAACTAGGTTGCTTACAACTTGTGCTTTACCATATGATTGCTATGATGATCAATCATACCTAGTGTAGAAACCAACCCACACACATCGTACATCATACCAAAGAGAGGCCCTAAACCATAACCACACATATTACTAGTACCCACTAGTCGTATATTGTCCAGAAACATCAATCGAGGAAATTTTTTATAAGGTGTCAAAGCCAAGGGGTTTCAATTCTCCCCTACTTGGACCATTCATCCTCGAATAACGGGTAAGGAAAGCAAAAGAATGGTTTAACACATCAAAACACTTCAAACTAACTTTTAACGAAGATAGAAAACAACGACATACAACAAGGATAAGACTCATGCCATGACCATCACCAATAAACTATTTATTCAATTGACTTTGGGACTCGAACCCATTGTCTATCAAAATAATTGCTCAATTCAAAGTGTAGGGAATTGAACCCATTTCCTATCAAAGAAATAAATAAAGTTAAGTGGATTAATTCATACCTCAAACATGAATTTCCAGAATGGAGAAAAAATACAGATACTTGGACTTTATGTCCTCTTTCGCTTCTCAAGTACTTTCTCACACTTTTGGTTCCTCCATATAACCTTCACTAAAGAAAGCTCATTTGTTCGCAACCGACAAACTTGTAGATCCAAGATCCTCATAGGGACCTCGTTATAGGAAAATGAGTCCAAAATAAAAACATCCTCCAAGGGAACAACTAACAACGGGTTCCAATATATTTCTGCAACATAGACACATGGAAAATCGAATAGATTGAGATAAAACTAGATGGCAACTCCAACTGATAGGCAACATTAACAACCTTCTTTAAAATCAAATATGGACCAATATACTGAGGACTAAGCTTCCCCTTCTTACCAAACCACATCACTCCCTTTATGGAAGATACCATCAAGAATACCCAATAACCAGTATTAAATCTAAATCCCTATGCCTCACATCCATAGAGGACTTTTGCTGACTTTGAGCAGCTTTCAACCTATCATGGATCACCTTCACTTTCTCTAAGGTTTGGCGCACCAAATCAGGGCCAAGCAATTTAACCTCACAAACTTAATACAACAAAAAAGGAGAAAGGCATCTCCTACAAAACATTACCTCAAAAGAAGCCATAACAATGCTATAATAGTAAATATTACTAATGGCGAATTCAATCAATGGCAATTGGTCATACCAACTATCACAATAATCAATCACGCAAGAACACAACTATCCTCTCATCTTATCCATTCTATCTGTAGGTGGAAAGCTGTACTAAGGCACACTTTAGTTCTCAAACCTTTCTAAAATGACTTTCAAAAATCAGGTGAGAACGGAATACCATGATTGGAGATGACAGAAAAAGAAGCACCCTGCAACTTCAAAATCTCAACAAGATACAACTTAGCATAATCCTTACCCAGATAACTAGTCCTCACCGAAAAGAAATAAATGGAATTGGTCACTCTATCCACGAAGATATAAATAGAATCACATTGATTCTTAGACCAGGGAAGAACAATGACGAAATCCGTATTAATCACTTCCCAAATTCAATCAGAAAACTTTATCCCCTGGTCGAAACCATCAAGTCTTAATTGCTTAACATTCACCTGTTGACATACCATACACTTATACACATAGCTAGCCATATATCACTTCATATTATTTAAGTAATAAAATTGACATGACCCAAAATAAGGTGTTTTTATAATAGGCATCTCAAGTCCAACCCAAATCAGAGGCCACCCCTGATACCCAACACAACTAACCATGCATAAACCCTGAGTCGGATGAATTTTGAACATATAAAAAGAATGCATAGTTGCACAACCATAGACTCTGGGATAGGTCAATGACCATGGCCGACCAAAACGATTCCAACCGTCCAGAACCCAACCAATAACCAAATTAACAAACCAAATCCATAAGCCACCAGCCAAAACAATAACCAAGTTACTGTTAAAAACATATTTTAAGGGGATGGAACAATCATAAATCCAATTCAATGGTATCAACCCCAATAATGATGCCATTACTAAGGCTGATACCAATACCGATCCTACCTATTCCAACCCATAGTTATCACAAACGCTCTAACCAAAATAAAAATAATATATGGTTAGGATATTTCTCCAACCATAGCCAATTGCAATATCTATTAATAAACCAAAGTGTGTAAAAACATACATCAACATAAAATGGAGCCTTTCGAAATAAAAAAGCTCACCACTTCAATAAAGTAGCCAATCTCAAATCTGAGCACTAAGCAGGCGGAGTCTTTTCTGAAGAAGCCTAAAGGTTTCTGTGTTTTGTTTAGGACATGACAGCTTTTAGGTTATCATGCCTCTTGGGAACACAATAAAGAATAGGAAGTCAACTTTTCTTTCTCAAAAGGCACGGATATTGCCTAAATTAGTACAAGGTAGTTTGTCCTACAACTTACTAAAGTAAACGTTATTCAGATGGCCAATTCCTATGTCGCGTGGGGATACAGTCGCCGAAAGATGGGTTAGCGGGTGAATGCTAGCATGAACTCATGATATGAATAAATTAATACCATCTTGTAAAACCAAGTAAACGCACCATATGTATACTCACCATAAAAATATGTATATTACTATGTTGGGAAAGGGAACTGGGTTTAACATACATAAAAAATAAATAACCTAGGTATGAATAGCTTAGCTTTAGTAGAACCACCCACAGGATATATGGGTCCAGTGTTACCCCTCTAAACGATCCTCAATGCGTGTAGCTACAGGAACCGGAGATATTATAAAAGTAGAGTATTCCCTAGTTTCCTTCGCTCTCCATGATACATATATACAATGTACCTAGAGGATTATCATGTACGTTATAGTATTATATAATGTAGATATGCCCAACCCCACTTATCGAAAAATATGAGCTTCCAGTGTCCTTCAATTGGAATCACACCTTCATTATTAACTATCATACCCCGCCATTATTTTCTTATTAAAACCATTTCCAACCAACCAAACCATTATTCCAATATTATTAACCAAGACTATAGGTAGTGTTTTCTTTATACCGACTTAGCTTGCAAGAAATGTCCTTAGCCAATCTTTTTATATAAAGGGATTCCCGTGTACCCATAGATTACATTATAAATTTAACCTGGGAGAATCCTGTGTACCACAAAAGTATTCCTTTATTAAGTTTTCTTGGAGGAATCCCATGTACCCCACAAGTTGTTCAGTTACATGTTTACTTGAGGGATTCAATTGTACCCCACAAGAAAGTTTAATTAAGCATAACCATGACCATCAAACCTTATCATTTAACCATTCCAAACCATTTAACCATTTATACCATTTACGATTCCATTAGCCAACCATACCATGAAATAGTTCAACCAAAAGTCTAATAATAAAGTAAAAGCATTATCATAGGCTTCTTATAAAACATCTTAGGGGCGTAATGTTTCCAAAACTAAGTCAAATTACCAATTTAGCATTCCCACGCAACAACTTGTCCAAACCACCATTAAAGCATGTAAAAGCATAATTAAAACATGGGAAAACCACAACTAAGCATTTCAGACAAAAGCCCAAACATATATTTGAAAAACCCAAAACCATACAATAATAATGCCATGAAAATATTGTATAAGTTATGCCATTAGTTGGATCTAACAATGAGGGAGTAGTAACAGGCCTTACTTTTCGATGATGACGGAGAAAAATCACCCAAACAACCCCTATATTGCTCCCCTAGATGAAGCCCTAACCTTCCTTTACTCAAGAGCCTTAGATAGAATTAGAGAGTGTGTTAAAGTATTTAAGATTAGAATAATAAGGTAAATAACCTTCCAAGAACGATATATGTTGTGGGTCCTTGATCGATTCAGTAGGGAAATGTCTAGATTACACCTAATTAAACTGCATAAAATCCCATGGATAGGGTACGACCATCCCATACCGGTGGTATCCACCAAATGAGTGGTACCCACTATTAGTACAATAGGCCTCCCCTGTTGAACCCACACTGACCAACGTATGACTTACTTAAACTAAGCCGTATCCAAACCATATGATTAGCACGCCGCAACCGTATCCCTGCTAGAAAATAATCAAAGGAGGTTTAATTATTGTCTACCATATGACTCAATGGTATGACTCGTACCATATCTTATGGCTCATGGTGGGCCACTCGTACTCATATCTAATTTAACTTACTAAGTATCAAAGTAATTGAAGGAAAAACCCAAACCATACGACCCGTAAACAATTATGACTCATACAAACCAAGTCGTACCCATTCATGAAACCAATCAAACCCACCATCCATTTTTAGTTATTATACAATCAATCCTTACCAATTATACCTCAAAATAGGACATGAACCCCTTAGTCGTATCTTTATCATAAAGCTGAAATCTAAGAAATTTTATAATGTTCCAAAACCCAGGGTGTTTTAGTCTCCCCCACTAGGATCATTCGTCCTAGAATGATAGACGGGATAGGTCAAACAAAAGCACGATTCATTCTCACTATCAAATATTAATCGAACCTATAACCAAGTTAGAAAACAAAGATGCAAGGATTTATTCTAAACCTTAAGTAAGTAAATAATGATGTGATAAAGAACACATACCTTCCACATGAATATTTGGAGCGAGAAATTATATGAATATTTGGACTTTAACCGAGCCACATCCTTGGTCTGTAACCTATGAACTTGCCAATCCAATATCTTATCTAGGACCTCTTCATAAGATGGAGAATCCAAGATACCCAATCCTTCTACAAGAACCATCGAAGAAGGATCGCCAAGACACATTCTCAACATAGAAACAAGAAATACCAGATGAATAAAGCTCAAACTAAAAGGCAACTACAATTCATATGCCACATTACCAACCCTACACAAAACCCAATAAAGACCAATATACCGAGGACTGAGCTTCCCAATTTTATAGAACCGCATCTCACCCTTCATGGGAGATAACGAGGATTGGCAACTTTGGTCTGCCTTAAGCCCATCCCAAATCAACTTTACCTTTTCAATAGCCTAATAAACTAAAGCTGGACCAAACATATCCGACTTACAAAGGTCAAATCACCTAATAGGAGATCTACACATCCTATCATACAATGCTTTAAAAGGGGCCCTTGAAAAACTAGATGGTAATTACCATTGTAAGAAAACTACACCTAAGGGAGATGCTCAACCTAGTTTCCAGCATAATCAATCACACACGTACAAAGCATGTCCTCCAATGTCTAAATAGTACTTTTTGTTTACCCATCTATCTATGGATTAAAAGTACTAGTTAAACTAACTTTGGTCCCCAACCCATTCTAAAAAGACCGCCAAAAATAAGATGAAAAATGCTTACCATGATTAGAGATAATCCAAATAGGTACCCTATGCAACTTCACAATCTCATAAAGATAAAGCCATACATAGTGCTCAGTGGAAAAGTTAGTCCACACCTACAAAAAGTGAGCAAACTTTGTCATCATATCCACGATGACCCAAACCTAATCAAATTGGTCCCGACACCAAGAAAAGCCGGTAATGAAAACCATATTTATTACGTTCTAGTTCCATTCAGGCAACTCAATTTTTTGATACAACCTTCCAAGCCTCATGTGCTCAACTTTTACATGGTTACAAACTATACACATGGCCACAAAACCAGCCACATCCCTCTTCATACTACTCAACTTATACATCTCCTTGAGAAAATGATATATTTTTATCAAACTAGGATAAACAACATAGCGTAATTCATGCGCGTCAACCAAAATACTTTATCGCAAACTATCAATGTCAGGAACACATAATCACCCTCGATACCTTAAAGTACCATCACCACCAATCTCAAATACCTTTACCTTTTTCCTACGAACATAAATATTGATTTTCATCAAGATAGGATCAGTTATTTTCTTCTCCTTGATATCTGTACCTAGAGACAATCAAAGCACTTCATGAACCATCACACCACCATTATTGGATTCCAAGAGATGAACTCAAAGATTAGCCAAATGGTGATTATCCTTCACCAATTCCCGCTTGTCCTTATCTATATGGGCCAAACTCTCCATGGATAACCTTCTAAGACAATCATTAACTATGTTAGTTTGACCAGGGTTGTAGTGAAGACTCATATCATAGTTCTTGAGAAGCTTTAGCCATCTCCTCTAGCTAAAATTTAGCTAATTCTAAGTGAACACAAACTGTAGACTCTTATAATAAAAAAAGATATCTATGTGCACTTCATATAAATAATGCCACTAAATATTCAAAGCAAAAACCATCGCCAAAAGTTCCAAATCATGAGTAGTATAAATCCCCTCATATACCTTCAAATACCTGGATATATAGACTATCACCTTCCTATGTTGTATTAATACACAACCAAGTCCCACCTCAAATACATTGCAATAAACCACAAACCACTAATTACCTTAAGGTAATGTGAAAATTAGACCAAAAATTAGCTTATCCTTAATGTTATAGAAACTCACCTCACAAGAATCTGACCTAGAAAATTTTACCTTCTTTTGAGTTAACTAAGTTTATGAGGCAGCTATCATCGAGAAACCTTTCACAAACTGCCCATAATACCCAACAAAAACCAAGAGGCTCTGAATGTTGGTTCGACTCGTTGGTCTACACCACCTTTAAACCAAACCCATCTTTTGTGAATCCACCATGATTCCCTCACTAGAAATAATATGACCATGAAAAGTTACAACAATCAATAAAAATACTTACTTGGGGAATTTGGCATATAAGTACTTCTCATTCAAGGTATGCAACACCATATGAAGGTACTTAGAACGATACACCTTACTTTTAGGATTCACCAAGATGCCATCTATGAACAAAATAAACGAAAGATCCAGAATCTGCTTGAAAACCCTGTTCATCAAATCCTTAAATTTAGTTGGAGAATTAGACAAAACAAATGACATGACAAGGAATTCAAAGTGCCCATATTGAGTACGAAATGTCGTCTTAGGGATATTTACCTTTCTAATCTTATGCTGATAATACCTAGACCAAAGATCTATCTTAGAAAAGAATTTGGCACAATACAACAGATCAAACAAGTCATCTATCCTCAAAAGAGGATACTTGTTATTAATAGTTACCTTATTCAATTGTCAATACTTAATGCATATCCAAATAGAACAATCTTTCTTGCATACGAATAAAACTGGTACACCCAAAGGGGACACACTAGGATAGATGAAACCCTTATAGAAAAGATCCTTAAGTTCTCATTGAGTTCTCTCAAATAAGACAGAGTCATTCTATATGTAAGAATAGTTATTAGATGTGTGTCTCAAACCAAATCAATCTCAAAATCCAGAGAAACACCAGGATGATCATCTGGAAAGACCTCAGAAACTCATTCAAAACCAATACAAAATTAAAGGGACTACCTTTCAGGCTAGAATCTTTAACACAGACCAGATTATAATGACTCCCTTTAAAGAATAATCTTTAAGCTCTATTATAAGAAATACACCTCCCCTTAAGAGTTAGGAAACCACTCTCCCTCTTAATAAATGGTTCACCAGAGAACCTAAAGACAACCTTATGGGTTCGACAATCTAAGAATGCAAAACAAAAGTATAACCAATCTATCCAGGAATATCATTGACATCCACAATATCCATTTCAATAAATCCACCAAGGGTTGCGTACTACTAATAGATTCCACACCCCCTTATAGACTCTCTTAGCAACCACAGAGTCTACTATCAGTGTAGAAACAAAAAAAGGATGTAAAATAAATTTAGGATAAAAAATACACATCCATAAAGGGTGCCACATAAAAGAGTGTGGACCCCAGATCAAATAAATAATATATGTCACATTAAAGCAATTGTAATGTACTAGTAACAACATCAGGTGATGCCTCAAATTCCTGCTGACTTGCAAAATCATATAGCCTATCTAGCATTCTACGGTACTAGAAGCAGAAACATATATTGAAGCGATACCCTGTGGTATAGCAGAAGAAAAGGAAGAAAATAGAGCCTTACTTGATCCCAAAGCACCCTTACAAACTGGATAGTTTCTAAGTATATGGCTTAGCTGAATATATTGAAACATTTGTACCTCCCCTCATCAAAGAATCTTGTAAGCAACCTACCACAAAACCGACAAAGAGGGCATGATAAGTCTAACTGGGCCGTTATTACTGGAGATTTGGCACCTTATACCCAAAATTATTCCAACACTTTAGATCCCTATCACTCGACTGCTTTAGGTAAAGAGCACTAGCTGTAGGGAAGGAACCAAAACTTCCCCACTTCTTTTTTAGCCACTTCCCGCTATCTCGATAACCCTTCTATTGAGAACTATCATGATTAGAAAATCTAAACTTCTTACCCTACCTTTCCCTAAATTCACCATGCTTTCTCTTTTCCTCCTCTACCTATTGCATATAAACCACCGACATAGTAATATCCATACATTGATTAGAAATACAATCTTTCTTTCAAGAATCAAATCTCGAGACCATTCAGAAGTGAACTTTCTCATAATTCCTAAATAGCAGACATTAATTTTGGTGAATACCTTGATAGCTAATGGAACTTCAAGGCATATACCTTGACCGACATTTTCCCTTTATTATATTGACAAATTTCTCTTACTTTACTTCTCTCAACTCCTGAAAAGAAACAATCTAGAAAAGCATTAGAGAAAGCATCCCATAAACTAGACTCTTCAATATCATCTCTCACCCTACGTTACTCCTTGTACCACTGGTACGCTACATCATAAAGATGGTAAGAAGTAAAATTCACCACATCCATATCTGTGTCCTGAATTACCTTGCAAATTTTCTCCATTACATCAAAGAAACCTAAGGATCCTCCTCTACCTTTAAACCAGTAAAAGTAGAAAGATTTATCTTCATAAACTGGCCAACCCTTGTGGCCTCAACAGATGAAAAGCCGGATATATCCCATTTAGCCTGACCAGCAATAAACTTCAAAATAACATGAATTAATTCACAAAATTTTTTATTTTCACCTCACCTTGAGGAGGACTAATAGAAATAGGTAGAACTTTAAAAATATCAATTACTGGACCCCTAGACTGAGTATGGATCCCTTGTGTCCCTTTTACACTGCCTCAAGATGGGACAAAAAAGTTACCTTGTATCTCAAATCATCGAAGCATGATATGAAAAGCAGAAAAACAAGGATTAGAGAAGATTCCAGGACTTAGATCCAAACTTTATAATAGAATACCAAATAAAACATTCCTAAATACTTTGTAGACTCTCCCTTATGAGTGTGGTGCACTACATACCGCTAAAAAAGACTCTACTTAACATAGCTTGTCAACTCTCATTTGACCGTGAACCTCAAGCTCTAATACAAACTTTACACAAACCGACCTAGGGCCTTGTCAAAAGAAGCATCACAAGTTCAACTCAGAATAGAGAAAACCCTATATAGGTCTATGAACGTAATCGACCCAAATGAGTCCAACCATCCAGAACCCAACCAATAATAAAATTTACCAAACCAAAACCGTAAGCAAATAACAAAAGCAATTACCAAGTTCTAGGTCTAAACATAATATAAGAGGATGGAATAATTATTAATAAAGTTCACTGGTATTAGCCCCAATACCACTGCCAATACTAAGGGTTACACCAAATTTTACCTATTCCAACCCTTAGTTGTCATATAAGACTAACCAAATAAAAACCAATATTTGGTTGGGACATATCCCCAACCATAGCCAAAAGCAATATCCATAAACAAAGTAAAGTATGTAAAAATATCCATAAATATTAACTGGAGCCATTTGGAATACAGAAGCTAATGACTTTAATACAGTAGCTGATCCCAAATATGAGCACTAAACAGGAGGAGTAAACGGTTGTTCCTATATCACGTGGGGATACAACCACCCGAAACTAGGTTAGCAGGTGAGATCCTTCATAAAATTAGGAGAAGCATAAAATAAAGCCATTAAGTATAACCAACTAAACCAGCCATATTCATACAAATAAGACATACATGTATATATACATATATATAACCATGTTGAGAAAGGGAACAAGGTTAGCATGCAATTAAAACCATTAACCTAGGTATGTGTAGCTTATATTTCTTAGAACCACCTATGGGCTCTATGGGTCCAGTGTAACACCCTGAACAGGCATTGATGCATGTATCACACAAACTTGAGATACCATATGATTAGGGGATTCCATAATACCCTTCTCTCTCTATTATACATATGTACAATGTACTTTAAGGATTCCCATATACCTAATAGTATCATATATGGTCACTATGAAAAACCCCTCATGTCGTCAAAGATAAGTTTCCAGTGTCCATCTATTTCACTTGCACCTTGACATTTATCTATCACATCCTGCCATTATTTACTAATTAAAATCATTTCTAACCAACCAAACTATTATTTCATTATTTTTAACTAAGTCTATGGGTAGTAGTATCGTCATACCAACTATAGCTTGCAAGAAATGTCCCTAGAGAACCTTTTTATGTAAAGGGATTCCTGTGTGACCATAGATTACATTATCAATTTCATTTGGTGGAAACCTATGTACCCCACAAGTTGTTTATTTAACTGTTTACTTGGAGGATTCCATTGTACCCTACAAGGAAGTTTAATTAATCATAAACAAGACCACTAAACCTTGCCATTTAACCATTCCAAACCATTTAAGTATTTATCCTATTTATTGTTCCATTACCAAACAATACTATGAAATAGTTCCACTAAAAGTCCAATAATAAAGTAAAAGCATTATTATAGGTAACTTATCAAACATCTTAGGTGTGTATTGTTTCCAAAACAAAATGAAATTACCAATTTACCATTTCCATGAAACCAATTGTCCAAACCACCATTAAAGTATGTAAAAGCATATTTAAAGCATAAAAATGCATAACTAATCATTTATTACAAAAAACCCAACATATATTTAAAACCCCGAAACCATACAATAATTATGCAATGAAAACATTGTATAAATGATTCCTTTAGTTGGAACTAACAGTGAGGGAGGAGTAACATGCCTTACATTTTGAAGATGATTGGGAGAAATCACCCAAACAATCCCTAAATTTCTCCCCAAGATGAAATCCTAGCCTTCATTTACCCAAGATCCTTAGATAGAATTAGTTAATATTTCTAAGTGTTTAAGATTAGAATAATAGGGTAAATAAACTTCAAAGTTTGATATATGTTGTGGGGTCTTTATCGGTTAAGCAGTGAAATCTCCAGATTAACCACACTTAAAATGCACAAAATCCCAGCGATAGGGCACAACCATCCCATATAGGTCGTATCCACCAATACTAGTTGTACCCACAATTAGTACCATAGGCTTCCACTTGGACCCCATACTGAAAAACATAGGACTTACCTATACGAAGTCGTATCCAAACCATATGATTAGTAACCTAAAACCATATCCCTGCCAGAATTAAATCAAAGAAGGTTTGATCACTGTCTACCATAAGACTCAATGGTAGAACTTGTAACCTATATTACGGCTCATGGTGAGCCACTCAGACTTAGATCCAAGTTAAGTAACTAAGTCTCAAAGTAATTAAAGGAAAAATCCAAACCATAACCCAAAAATAACTATATTACTCATACCAACATAGTAATACCCATTAAAAAAACCTATCCAACCCACCAACAATCTTTTGTTAGTGCACAAAAAATCTTTACCAACTATACCCCAGAATAAGACCTGTACCCCCTAGTCGTGTCTTGATCAAAATCTAGAAATCCAAGAAATTTTCTAATATTCCAAAACCCATGGTGTTTTAGTCTCCTTCACAAGGACCATTCGTACCAAAATGATGGATGGGGTAGGTCAAATACAAGCACGATTCATTTGCATTATCAAATATCAATCTAAAATTTAACAAAGTTAGAAAAAAAAGATGCAAGGATCTATTCTAACCCTTAACTAAGTTAGGAAATAAAGATGTGATAAAGAACATATACCTTTCATACGAATATCTGGAGCAGCAAAAATATGAATATTTGGACTTTAACCGAGGCCACATCCTTGGTTTTTAACCTACGAACCTGCCAATCTAATATCATAACTGGGATCTCTTCATAAGATGATGAATCTGAGATACCTAATCCTTCTAAAGAAACGACTGATGATGGATTTCTAAGAATCTTTCTCAACACAAAAACATGCAATACTGGATGAATAGAGCTCAAACTAAAGGCAACTTTAATTCATACACCATATTACCAACCCTCCACAAAACCCAATAAGGACCAATATACTGAGGATTGAGCTTCCCTATTTTAGCAAACCAAATCATTCCCTTTATGGGAGATACCTCTAGGAACACCTCATCCCCAACCTCAAATTGAATATCTCTACGACTCACATCTGTATAGGACTTTTGATGACTTTGGTCAGCCTTAAGACTATCTGTAAGCAACTTTACCTATTCAATAACCTGAAAAGCAAAAGATGGACCAAATATATCTAGCTTACAAAGCTCAAAGCACCCAATAGGAGATCTACAAATCCTATCATACAATGCCTCAAAAGGGCTATACAAAAACTAGAATGGTAATTATTATTGTCAGTAAACTTTACCTAAGGTAGATGTTCAACCTAATTTCCACCATAATTAATCACACATGCATAAAGCATGTCCTACAATGTCTAAATAGTCCTCTCTGCTTCCCCATCACTCTAAGCATTAAAACGAGTACTCAAACTAACCTTGGTCCCCAACCATTTTTAAAAAGCCCATCAGAAATGAGATAAAATCTTTGCACCACGATCAGAGATATTTATAATAGTTACCCCATGTCGCTTCACAATCATATGAAGACACTACCCAACATAGTGTTCAGAAAAAATGAGTTCGCATCAATAAAAAGTTAGAAGACTTTGTAATCCCATCCATGATAAACCAAACTGAATCAAATTGGTCCTGAGACCAAGAAAGTCCACTGATAAAATCTATATGGATTACCTCCCAGTTCCATTTAGGAAACTCAATTTCTTGATACAACCCTCCAGGCCTCATGTGCTAAACTTTAACTAGTTGACAAACTATATACAAAGCCATAAAATCAACCACATCCCTCATTATAATACTTTACCTATACATCTCCTTGAGATCATGATATATTTTCGTCAAATTGGGATGAACAACTTAGCATAATTCATACGCCTTAACCAAAATCATTTATCTCAAACCATCGACGTCAGGAACACATAACCACTCTCGGTACCTTAATGTGCCATTAGCACCAATCTCAAATACCATTACCTATTTCCTACCAATATCTATATTGATTTTCATCAGGATAGCATCAATTGTTTTTTTTTCCTTGATCTCTGTACCAAGAGACAATCGAACCATTTCTTGTACCATCACACCATAGTTATTGGAGTCCAAGTGACAAACTTAAAGATTAGCCAAATGGTGATTATCCTTTATAGATTCCCGCTTCTTCTTATTCATATGAGCTAAACTCCCCAAGAATAATTTGCTAAGAACATCATTAACCATGTTAGTTTTACCTGGGTGGTAGTAAAGAGTAATATCATAGTTCTCGAGAAGATCCAACTATCTTCTCTACCTGAGATATAGCTCCTTCTGAGTGAACACAAACTGTAGAAACTTATGATAAAAAATGATCTCCACGTGTACTTATAAATAATGCCACTAAATTTTCAAAACAAAAACTACCGCCAAAAGTTCCAAATCATGAGTAAGATAAATCATCTCATATACCTTCAACTGACTGGAATCATAGACTCACCTTCCTATGATACATCAATACACAACCAAGTCCCACCCGAGATGCATCACAATAAACCGCAAACCACTAATTACCTTAAGGTAATGTAAAAATCAGAGCAAAAGTTTGCTTATCCTTTAGGTTATCAAAACTCACCTCATAAGATTCTGACCCAGAAAATTTTACCATCTTTTGAATCAACTAAGTCGATGGGGTAGCTATCATCGAGAAACCTTCTACGAACCGTCTAAAATATCTAACCAAACACAAAGAGGTCTAAATATTGGTTGGACACAACTTTTTGTAGATCTACTATGATCCCTTTACTTTAAATATGGTCAAGAAAAGTTACGACAATAAACAAAAACTCACACTTGGAGAATTTGACATACAACTATTGCTCATTCAAGGTCTGCAACACCACACAGAGGTGATTAGAATAATATACCTTACTTTTAGAATACACCAAAATACTATCAATGAACCTAAGGATAGAAAGATCTAAAAACTTCTTGAAACCATGTTCATCAAATAGATATATGCCATCGGAGCATTAGATAAACCAAATGACATAACAAGGAATTCAAACTGCCTATATTGAGTATGAAATATCTTCTTAGGGATATCCACCTCTCTAATCTTAAGCTAATAATACCCAGAAGAAAGAAATATCTTAGAAAAGAATTTATCACCTGACAACATATCAAACAAGTCATCTATCCTTGGAATAAGATACTTGTTATTAACAGTTTGCTTATTAAAATGCCAATAGTCAATGAATATCCAAAGGGAACTATCATTCTTGCATGCAAATAGAACTGGTGCACCGCAAGGGGACACACTAGGATGGATGAAACCCCTATTCAAAAGATCCTTAAGTTTTTCCTTGAGTTCTACCAACTAAGATAGAGCCATTCTATATGGAGGAATAAATATTAGATGAGTGTCCAAAATCAAATCAATACCAGACAATCCTGAGAAACACCAGGAATATTATCTAGAAAGACTTCAAAAACACATTCACCACCAAAACCGTATTAAAAAAAAGACCTTTTGAGTTAGAAAGGTTAACCCTGACTAGATAATAAAGGTGCCATTTGGATTTTAATCTCCAAGCTCCAAGCAAAAAATAAATCTCCCCCTAAGAGCTAGCGAACCACCCTTCACTCAATAACTGATTCACTAGGAAACCTAAAGGCAATCTTATGGGTCCGACAATCTGAGGACGCATAACAAGAGTCTAAATAATCTAACCAGGAATAACATCATAATCCACCATATCCTGCTCAAACAAATCCACCAAGGGTTTCCTACTACCAACAGATACCATACCCCTTATAGACTCTCTTAGCAACTACTGAGTCTTCTATCAATGTAGAAATAGAAAAAAGATCTAAAATAACGTTAAGATATAAAAATAGACAACCACAAATAGTGTCATATAAAAGAGTGTGGACCCTGGATCAAGCTAATGAAACAATTCACAAGAAAAACATTGTAATGTACCAGTAACGACATCCTCAAATTTCTGCTGAATAGCAAGAGCATATAACCTGTTTGACATGCTGTAGTAATAAAAGCAAAAACATATGCCAAAGCAACAACTTTTGGTGTAGGAGCAGCTGATGAAGCATACAGAGCATTACTCGACCCCAAAGCCCCCTTACCAAATGTATAATTTCTAAGCATATGGCTTGGCTGACCACATTTGAAACACCTATCTCTTCTCTCATCACAGAAACCTATATATAACATACCATAGAACCAACAGAGGGGGCATGATAAGGCCGATTGAGCCCTAATTTCTTGAGATTGAGCACCTTGTGCCCAAATATTATTACCACCCTGTAGATGCCTATCGCTTAACTACTTTGGCTAAGGAGCACTAGCTATAGGGAAGGAACCAAAACTCCCCAACTTTTTACTTTTTCACTTACCACTATTCTGACCACCTTGCTATTAAGAAGCATCTTATTAAGAAGATCTGAACTTCTTATCATACATTTTCCCGAATTCAGCATGCTTCCTTTTTTCCTCTTCCACCTATTGAATATGATCCACAAACCTAGAAATATCAATATCTTTGATCAGTAATGCAGTCTTACTTTCAAGGATCAAATATCGAGATTATTTAAAAATAAGCTTTCTCATCCTTTCTATTATATCAGACACTAATTTTGAAGCATACCTTGATAGTTAATAGAACTTCAGGGCATATTCCTTGATCGACATTTTCCCTTTTTTTATATTGACGAATTCCTTTGTCTTTACTTCCATCAACTCCAGAGAAAAGAATCGATCTAGAAAAGAATTATTGAAAGCCTCCCTTAAGCTAGACTCCTCAACATCATCTCTCACGCTATGTCACTCCTCATACCACTAGTACACCACATCCTTAAGATGGTAAGAAGTAAAATTAACCCCTTCTGTATTCATGGCATGAATTACCTAGAAAAGTTTCTCCATTTTATCTAAGAAACCCTAAGGATCCTCCTCTACCATCACACCATTAAGAGTAGGAATATTTATCTTCATAAACTAGCCAACCCTTCTTGCCTCAACAAATAAAACACCAGATATATACCGCTCGGCTTGGCCAATAATAAACTAAGAAATAACATAAATCAATTCAGTAAATTCTACATTCATCACCTTACCCTGAGGTGTACTAGTAGTAATAGGTAGAAGTGAAAAAATATCAGGTACTGGACCCCTAGACCAAGTATAGATCCCTTGTGTCCCTTTAACATTGCACCAACTTAAGACAGAAGAGTTACCTTATATCTCAGATCATCGAGAAATGATATGAAAAGCCAAAAAACAAGGATTAAAGAAGATTCCAAGACTTAGATCCAAGCTTTAAAATAGAATACCAAGTAAGTTACACATTCCGAAATGCCTAGTAGCCTCTCTCTTATTAGTGTGGCACGCTACATATCTCTAAAAGAAAATATACTAAACACAGATTGTTGACTCCTATTTAACCATGAACATAGAGCTCTGATACCTACTTGACACAAACCGACCTGAGACTTTGTTGAAAGAGTTATCTCAAGTCCTACCCGGACCAAAGATCACCTCATATACATAACCTAACAAATTATGAATAAACCCTAACTTAGATAAACTCTAAACATATAACAAGATAGCATAGTCATTTAACACTAGACTCTAAGATAGGTCTTTGACCATAATCAACCCATATGAGTCAACTATATAGAACCTAACCAATAACCTAAGTTACCAAACCAAAACCATAATCCAACAACAAAAAAAATAACTAAGTTTTTGTTCATAACATAATATAAGAGGACGGAACAATATTAAATCGAGTTCAATGGTATCAACCCCAATACCATAGCTAATACTAAAGTTGACACAAATACCGATCTCGCAAATTCAAACCCATAGTAGTCACATAAGAATATAACCAAATGAAAAACCATATTCGGTTGGGAAATACCCTCAACCATAGCAAAAATCAATATCCATAAATAAACCAAAGTGTGGAAAACAACCTAAAATATTTAATGGAGCCATTTGAAATACGAAAGCTCATCACTTTAGTACAGTAGCTGATCCCAAATATGAGCATTAAGTAGCAAGAGTAGAATGGTTATTCCTGCATTGTGTAGGGATACAGCCACCTGAAAAAGGGTTAGCGGGTGAGCACTATCATGAACTTAAGATAAGAATAAAATAATTCCATAAAGTATAAGGAACTAAACCACCCATATGAATAAAAACAATACATATATATATATATACACACATATATATTACCATACCAGGAAAGGGAATCGTGTTAGCATGTATTTAAAACTATTAACCTGGGTATGTGTAGCTTAACCTTCCTAGACCCCCTTAATGGGAATTGATGCATGTAGCCACAAAAACTAGAGATTCAAGATTAAAGGATTCCCTAGTACCTTCACTCTCCATGATACATATGTACAATGTACTTTGAGGATTCCCATATACCTCATAGTATCATATATTATCTCTATGACCAACACTCATGTCGACAAATATGAATTTCCAGTGTCCATCCATTTCATGTGCACCTATATATTTAACTATCATATCCTACCATTAATGCGCAATTAAAACTATTCCAACAAACCAAACCATTATTTCATTATTTTTTACCAAAGCTATGGGTAGTGGTATTGTCATACCAACAATAGCTTAAAAGAAATGTACTTAGAAAAACTTTTTATGTAAAGGGATTCCTGTGTGATGATATATTACATTATCAAGTTAATTTGGTGGAAATCCATGTACGTACAAGTTGTTTATTTAACTGTTTACTTGGGGGATTCCATTGTACCACATAAGGAAGTTTAAATAACCATAACCATGACTACCAAACCTTAAAAGTTAACCATTCCACTTTATTTTACCATTTACAGCATTTAGGATTCCATTACCAACTCATACCATCCAATAGTTACAATTAATGTCCAATAATAAAGCAAAATCTTTATTATTGGCATTTTATTAGATATGTTGGGGGTGTAGTATTTCCAAATCCAAATTTAGTTACCAATTTATCATTAGTTAGACAAGCTACAGCTTCCACCCACTTGCATATGTAATCAACCGCAATAAAGATGTATAAATTACCATTTGAAGGTGGGAAAGGACACATAAAATCAATCCTCCAAAAATCAAATACTTTAATTTTAAGAATATTATTGAGGGGTATCTCATGATGACTTTATATGGTACCTAAACTTTGACATTGATCACAACTCTTAACAAAAGAAATTGCATCTCTAAACAACATAGGCCAGAAAAAAGTAGATTGCATCATTTTATAGTAGTTCTCTCATCCCAATGAAGTCCACCATAAGGAGATGCATGGCAATCTTTTAGTACTTGTAAAATTCAGACTCGAGAATACATTTGTGGACAACTCTATCTGGACCGTACTTGATGAGACATGATTCATCCCAAATATAGGTATGAGAATTGTGAAACAATTTCTTCCTTTGTTATGTAGTGACCTTAGGAGGGTACACTTCATAAGCTATTAAGTTCACGATATAAGCATACCATGGGAGCTCCATTATATGTTGATTTTAAAAATGTTCATCAAGAAACTCTTCCTTAATGTAAAAAGAGTAATCAACAATATAGTTTTGAGTTTTCCCCATGACAAGTGGTCAGGAACTTGATTTTTAGATCCATTCTAATCACGCACCTCATTATCAGATCCTTGAAGTAGCAGAATCCACATAATCGGTCGAGGCTTTGCATCCTTCTTGTTGAAAATATACTTAATGGAGGCATGGTCAATATAAACAACAACCTTAGTGCCAACTAAGTAAGATCTAAACTTGTTGAATACATATATAATTACCAATATCTCTTTCTCCGTGACTATGTAATTAACTTGAGCATTATTCAACACTTTACTAGCATTGTAGATCAATCGAAACACCATGTCTCTTCTCTAATTAAAAACCACTCACACAACAATGTCACTAGCATCACAAATAAGCTCAAATAGTTACTCATAATCTGGTGTAATCAGAATACGTGCTTCAGTCAACCTCTTCTTTAGTTTTTCAAGGACTTCTTGGCAATCAAACCTGAACACAAACTTGGCTTCTTCCTCCAATAATTTTCATATAGGTCTTTCAATATTTGAGAAATCTTGAATGAATCGCCTGTAGAAACTATCATGTTTAAGAAAGCTCCATACACCTTTGACTTTGAATGGATATGGCAACTTTTCTATAACATCCACCTTTACCCTATATACTTTAAGTCCTTTAAATGGTATTTTATGTCCAACGAAAGTACCTTATTTAATGATAAAGTGGTACTTTTCCCAATTTTGCATCAAGTTTATCTTTTTACATTGATCCATGACTCTGTCAAGATACTGCAAGCATTTATTAAAATAATTACCATACATAGAGAAATCATCAATGAATACCTCCACAATATCTTCAACCATGTCAAAGAATATGTCCATTATACAACTATGAAACGTAGTAGGTGCATTGCAGGGGTCGAAGGGCATTCGTCTAACCGCATATGTGCCGTATGGATAAGTGAAAGTGGTTCCCGTATGGATAAGTGAAAGTGTACTTTTCCTTGTCTTCTAATGCTATGAGTATTTAATTGTATCTGGAGTAACCATCCAAAAAATAATAATACTCTTTCCCCGCTAATCTATCTAGAATTTGGTCAATGAATGGAATTGGATAGTGATCTTTTCTCATTACTTCATTTAATATCCGATAGTCAATATAAATCCTCCATCTGGTCACCATGCACTTAGGGGTCAACTCATTATCATTATTGGTTACCACGATCATCCCACCTTTCTTTGGTATATAATATACCAAACTCACCTATTTGGGATTAGAAATTAGGTACAAAATACCACTATCTAACCATTGAATCACTTCTTTTCTATCAACCTTCTTTATTATAGGATTCAACCTTCATTGTAGCTAAACTCTTTGTCTATAAACCTCTTCCATATAGATATTATATACACAAAATGCTAGATTTATTCCTATAATGTTGGATATTATATAACAAATCGCTGTTTTTCTTCTCTTCAAAACTACTATAGCTTTCTTTACCTGTACATCTGATAAGCATGAGAAAAGATAATATTTAACGTATCTTGATCATATATAAAAACATATTGTAAATGCAGAGGGAGAACCTTAAGCTCCAGTTTAAGAACTTCTTCAACTGAGGCCTTGGGAGATGACTCGATTGGTATATTCAGAGGCTCAAAAGCTAGCTTTATTATATCAACAACTGCTTAATCCATTAATTAAACTAATGCCAGCACCTCTAAATCTCCATCAAGACCGTGACCAAACATAGCCTACTCAATAAGACATCTGACAACAATATCTTGAGGTTGGAATCAAATTCTATAACTGAAACAATAGATAATTCTTCATATATGGGTGGCAATATGAGAGCTCTGTACACATCAAAAATCTTTACTTTATCATATGCTCTTAACCTCATTTATCTAGTAGCTACATCAATTAATAACTGCCCAGTTGCTAAAAATAGGCACCCCAAAATAAATAGGACCACCGGTCAGCTTTGAAGTCTAGAATAACAAAATCTATAGGAAAGATCAAAGATTCTAATTTCACTAAATCATTTTTCTCTATACCATCAGCCCAAGAAGGAGACCTATCCACCAACTATAATACAATAGTTGTGGGTTTTAGACTCCCAAGACCCATCTTCCTAAATCAGGATATGGGCATATGGTTGATTCTAGCACCTAAATCACATATCCCATGAGCAGTTATAACCTGACCAATAGTAATCTGCGAGGTAAAACTGCCCAGATCTTTCAACTTTGTTGGCAGTTTATTCTGTATCTTCGTTATGTACTCTTGAGTAAGTGTAACTGTCACTTATTCTATCAACCAATTTTTATTTGACACTATATCCTTCAAATACTTTGTATATTTTTTCATGCTTTGCAAAATTACAACAATAGGAAGATTTACTTAGACCTATTTAATGAGATTAAAAAAATTCTTATAGCTTGCTTCCTCTAAGTTCTTTTGTTGCCTTTAAGGAAATGGAAATGATAAAGTCTTTTTCTCTACTTATATTTCCTCATGTGTACCCTTATCCTTGACTTTGGTCTCCTCTTTCTTGTATGATTCATTGTTAGGACTATCCTTTGTATGCTCTACCTTCATCAACTGCAAACCACTTCTTATTGTAACAACATTGTCCTGGTTTGGAATTGTCTCTGCATCATTAGCTAAAGAAGGTAAAGGTGATTTGGTTCACTAATGTATAAGCAAGGTAAAGTTGATTTCGAATAGATTTTAGGATGCCCATAGTTTCTAAAAGTACTATATATATATAAGGCAAAGGGAGATAAAGTTTGAGGTTAGGTGTAAGGTGTTCTTGAAGGTGTCTCCCATAAAGGGATTGATGCGGTTTTGTAATAAGGGGAAGCTTATTCCTATTATGTTGGTTCGTACTTGGTCCTGAGGTGAGTTAGCAATATTTTTCATGAGTTGGTGTTGCCTTCTAGTTTGAGCTCCATTCTTTCACTGTTCTATGTTTTTATGCTCATAAAGTGTATGGGTGATCTATCTTAAATTGTGGTTATTAAGGATATTGGTATTTCAAACTCTTTATCTTATGATAAGGTCTCAGTTAAGATCTTAGATTGGCAAGTTTTTCATTGCAGACCAAGGACATAGCCTTGGTAAAGGATTATTTGAGGAACTAAAAGGTTGAAGATGCTACTTGGGAAGCTAAAGAGGACATGAAGTCCAAGTATCCATTCTTATTTTTTTCACTAGAAATTTATGTAGAAGGTATGTGTTCTTTGAATATCTTTGTTTCCTAACATAGTTGAAGGTCAGAGTAAGGGTGTTAGGGCTTGAATCATGCTTCCACTACCTAATTCCATCATACAAGGTTGAATGATCCAAGTGTGGGAGATTTGAAACACCCTAGATTTTGGACCTTATAAATTTCCTGAGTTTTGAGCTTTCTATTGTTCATATGACTCACCATAATAGTCGTATAATATAGGTACAGGTATATTGACCATAGTTGTATATTTTGGCCAGTATGATATTAGTTAAGTTTTGTCCAAGGTACGAGAAGATGCTATATGAGTCTTATGTTGATATAATGAGAGGTATGGTCCAAATCATATATTTTCCAGTGTATAGCCTTTGGTGTTCAACCTAGGGTATGACTTAGGGGTACTAGTTGTACGGTAATGATATAAGTTATGCAAGAGAGTCGTATGTTTGACAAAATATACGAAGTCCAACTTTTTATCTTTGATATAATTGGAGTGTACCGCTCGTATTATGTTGGTACATGTTGAAATAGTATTGGTTCCTTTAGCCTTAACCTTTATATTACTCCTTCACCATTTTTTTAGATAACTTATTCAACAGGATCAGTCCGCTAAGGTTTATTTTAGGTTTGTTTAATCTTTAAATAGTAAGGAATATGTGAGAGGATCATTTTATGCTGGGTGGTTGTGCTTTGAACTATCGGTAATCAATTTTGTGGGTTAGTATGATAAGTTGAAGAATTGAAATAGATTGTAGACCATGGTCATCTCTATTTGTATGCCCTGGTAGAGCTTTATGGGCTTATCCTTATGCTTGTCATTATACACTTTTGATAGATCAACTTTAGGTCATTGAGGTTAGTGTGATAGTATTGTGAAAAACGGTCTCAAAAGATAATTTGGGTGATTTAGAGTAGATGGTAGGTTTGGAAAGGAAAAAGAAGGTTATATTAGGATATGACATTTTTCAAATGATTTATACCTTGGATTTCCTTTGGCTTGGATGAGTCTTATTTTGTTATGCTTGTGTTAGTATGGTATCAGTAT
Organism: Capsicum annuum; assembly: GCF_002878395.1. Taxonomy (NCBI): domain Eukaryota; kingdom Viridiplantae; phylum Streptophyta; class Magnoliopsida; order Solanales; family Solanaceae; genus Capsicum; species Capsicum annuum. The sequence goes on from NW_025887525.1 coordinate 203,320, forward strand.
GTTGTGGTTTATATTTGTGCACTTTAGCTATTCTCCATTTAGTTTGAGAGTAGTTTTTTTTAGGTTGAATTTTGATTATTTACAAAATGAATCAAGGATAGTTAAGAAAGGGATACTGCGCAATCCCTTATAAACATTATTTATTCATAAAGGTTAGCTAGGGAATTGTAATGACACTTCAGGTCATTCCTTGTGGTTC
>NW_025887526.1:0-4414 GCF_002878395.1 Capsicum annuum
CCCAAAACCAGGTGTCAATAGTGTAAAAACTACTAATACAATCCAAGAGTCAAATACATAAGAAAAATAACCACAAAGAAATAATATCTGTCTTTCAATACTAATAAAGACATAACTACTATAAAAAGATAGAGGTGAACTTTGGAGGCATAAATATCCAACTGCTACCTTAGAAGCTCCAACAATCGCTCGTGTCAAGCAAGTTGAGGCACACTCGAGCTAGGACCTATACCAAAAGGGCGTAATAAGCATGAGTAAGGTCCACTTGTACTCAGTAGGTAACATAGACCAACTGAGCAAAGTAGAAAATAAAGTATACAAAATACATTCTAAGGGCACGTCACCTACAATCAAATAATGTCCCATAATGGCAACCCACACCGCTTGCACTAACAGTTCTAATATATCATATATATTACAACAACACACCAAAATATAGAACATAGGTAAACATTATGTCATATATAAGTAGAATAAGGAAGAACATGTAGATACATAATCATCACATACAAGTAAAGAAAGGTAAGACAAATACATAGATGACAAGTCAATATGGTAATACAAAACATCACAAAGAAAATAAAGTAAGTACAATATATATGATGATGTTGATGTACGAGGTTATCACACGACCTCTGAGATCGTCGTACCATCCCTGTGTACACCTACAGAGCTAAATCTTCCTGACGTAGGACCCATGGAGGGTTCGTCAGCCCATATACAATCTATATATCTCATATCTTCTTTTCAACAAATTTATTGAAAGGGGTTTTATAAGGTATTATAATATATCCTCTGCGGCACATCACTTGGAGAGGGTTTTAAAGAGGTGTTACCACGGTGGTACCAATATTTTATGAATGAGTATGATATGAGGATGTAATTCTTATAACCAATCGCAAAGAGTATTTCCATAACCAACCATATGATATAGTTCCACAACTAACCACAATGATACATTTCCATAACCATGTGAATTAATATCTACTTATTATTTTTGTTTCATCCATGAATTTCCACATGTCTCATATACCAACAAGTATGAATATATCACAATACACCAATGATACCATATTAGGCATTTCAAAAAATACTGTACAATTAGTCACATGTACTTAGGTCTATTAATATCACATAGGACTCCACACAGTCACACACATCACATAATATCTTAATTTTGATAATTACATCAAATATAGGCCCCTGCATGGGCACAACACACAGATAGCTATTTTTTATGATTAATTTGCAACCTTAACATGCATTTTGTACCATCATTTACTACTGATGAGTAGTGATTTTACCTCTCATTCACACTTATTTTTTGTCCATATTACCTTGTCTCAAATGAGTTATAATTATGGTTTAATGCACTAATATCTACTCGTTGCAGGTATAGGAGTTGAAGAGACCAAAAGATGTGGATTAGAGCTTGAAATTATCAAAAGAGTGTAGAACAAGTGCAGCTGAAGACCTGCAGTGAACCAGCCTCAATTAGCACAGTTGTGGTCCATGGGCTGTGGTCGCAGTTAGTCAAGATGGTCAATCAACCACGACCGCAATCGCGGAAGTCAATCACAGTCACGTAGCCACGGTCATAGACAGGCTTATATGATCATGACTTGGCAAAAATGTTTAGCCCAAGGGAAAAACTATAATTTCACATACTGATCCCAATTTAAACAAAATGACTTTAACCCTAATTGGATAGATCATTTAATTCCATCATATTCTTTCTTCCCCAATATTTCTCTAGTTTAGCTTAGGTTTTTGTAGACTCTATTTTTGAAGAAGAAAATACTATATAAATTTTGGGTGAAGAATATATTGGAGACTCTCCAAGTAGAAGATTTGCTCACTTCCATTGTTGATTTTGTGGAGGATCCAAGTTTGAAGTAATATTTGCTTAGATCTACCACATATTAATTCAATGGAGAATATGGGTATATCTATGCTTATTCATCTTATATGTAGCTAAATCTCCCTCTTGGGGTTATGTTTGAATAGAGATTAAAGTGTGTGTGAGTTGTTATTGTTAGCATCATTTTGGTAGTTCATGTTTATGGGTTCTATTATTGCTATGCTAATTTGGTTGGGATTTGATAGGTGAAAGCTCCAAATACCCACATGGGTTTGATGGGAGAAAACACTAAGCTCTAGAAAACCCAAGTCTATCTTTGAAAGAAGGGTTTTGGGTGAAGGAATGTGGAGGCCAAAGCAATGATAGATAATTATGTATGTAGTTTGCTAAATTCTCACTATCTTAGAAATAAGGGTGAAAGTGAGGTTGACAGTGCCATGGGTTTCATCCCAGAAATAGGAATGCCTTGATTGAGGTTGTCGTTGCTACTTATTGAACACACCCATTAGGTATTCGAAAGGATCAATGGGTGAAAAGTTTGGTGTTTTGTTGAAATACTAGCATCAAAATTTATAACCAAACCTACCCACAATTGATTTACTAAAATGATGTTGAGGACTAACTCCCACATGTCACTCCCTTAGTAATGCATATCCCAAGATCCGTGCATAATTGTTAAAATGCTAATTATTCGAAGCCCCGAATTTATACTAGAAAATCTCAAAAAGAAATATTAGTGTAGGAACTCACCTCCCCAATTTTATTTTTTTGTACCATTTGTTTGAATTTAACTTGTGACTAGTATTTTAAATTAATTTTATCGCCACCCACAATGTTCCTTATGGATTCAACCCCTATTCCAAAGTTGGGTAAATATATTGACGACGACCACCTTGCACTCAAATTAACGTGTAAGTTAAGCATTATAAAAAATGGTGCTGTTATTGGGGAATAATTTGGCGTATTTAGTTAGTTTGCAATCTTAGTTACTTGCTTGAATTCAAGCTTATAAATATTTTTATGTGAATTTCTTGGTAGTAGATTTTATTTTTTTTTGGCTTTTCTTGATGGCATCTTTTAAAAAGTATGAGTTTAATGATTGGAAGTCATATCGTGACTCCATATTCGTATTGTTATAGACCACACTTCAGGAGAGATTGTAAGTATACTCCCCGAGGTGAGATTTAACCGTCTCCATCTAATTAGGAGTATGGTTACCCTATGTGTGGCCGTCTACAAGGACATTGGGATAAGTGTCCAAACACCCCCTCCCCCTATTATACTAATCGAATTGCTAGTTCTTTCTATGATTTTCTTAGGTCATATAATGAGAAATCGGAAGAACAACGCACCAATTACAGTAGTTGTGACCCAAGGTTACAAGCTATCTTAGATCGAGTATATGCAATGGAGTAGAATATGGAATACATGTACAATGAATGGACAAGTGTCAAGAAACAGCTATTGGGCAAAGAAAAAAAGCTTGAAACTATCACTACCTTTCTCATTACTCAAGAAGAGTGTTATCAAGAAGATAAAGCAAGCTATGATGACGAGATTGGTAGCAAAGATCCATCACTGAATTCCCTATCATCCGACTCATATGAGAGAGAAGAAGACATAATAAAGGAAATGGGGATAGAGTCCAAAGAAGAAGCCAAGTTAATCTCATATGATGACTCTAGCTCATTTCGGGGTAGCTATACTATGATGGATTTAATTCTGAAATTAAGGAAGTGATAACGCTCAACTTACACCTCAAATAAGTGCAAGGCGGTCGTCGTCAATATATTTTCCCAACTTCAGAGTCGGGGTCGAATCCACATAGAATAATGTGAGGGGCAATTAAACTAGTTTGAAACTATAGCTACATGTTAAATTCAAATAAATAATAAGAAAAGACAAAATAGGGGTTTTCATCAATCAAACAAATTTTAACGTTTCACCTTATTTTAGAACTCAAAACTTAGATTTCAATATTTCAAATAAATGATATAGAGAAACTAGGGTTATGATCACTATGACTATTAATCTCCATTGAATAATAACTATTCATGATTCTCGTGATAGGTGGCAACAGTAGATTATCCCTTCCGATGATACTATCTGACTTATCTCTCGACCTAACCATACAATTTATTATCTAATTCTCTCGAACTTAGATAACATATCTATTTCTAACCAGATGTTATCTCAGGTAGATTGATCTAGTTATGGCATCAATCATTAAACAGAAGGTTGGTAGCTTTCGAGTCCGTGTTGATAATTCACGACCTCTAATCTATTTCTCTATTAGAAGCAAATAAAACCTAAGGCATAACCTAACATTTGCAACCAATAGATTCAAGTTAAAACAACAAAATTTCAAGACGTTCCCATAATCCCTCAAACCCTAATCCAACTATTAAATCAATGAAATAATAATCATAGATCCCACAACTAGGGTTGTGGGATCTATGATTATTATTTCATTGATTTAATAGTTGGATTAGGGTTTGAGGGATTATGGGAACGTCTTGAAATTTTGTTGTTTTAACTTGAATCTATTGGTTG
>NW_025887526.1:7414-23203 GCF_002878395.1 Capsicum annuum
CATAACTTAAAGCAAGTGAACTTACAAAAGATGAAATTCAAAGTTGTTTCTCCTTCAAGTACAATAAGAATTTCCCACAACTAAATCAAAGGATGGAAAATTAAATTCTAAGTTAAGAGAGTCAAAAACAAGTGAACTCTTTACTAAGTTACAAGATGTCAAAAGATGCTTCCAAAGTCGTGAATGAAACCCTAAAAGATACTATTTATACTAAAGCCTAATTAAGGTAATAAAATAACAAAATCACAGCTGGGCTTGGATTTAGGTGACGGCATATTGGTGTTGATCGTCAGGCTTCTGATGGCGTCTCAAATATGTCATCAGAAGTCGTGCCTTCTTAACCTATTCTGCCTCACTCCAATGATGTCCTCCGATAGCTTACAAGAGGAGTGACGGCGTATAGCAAATGTCATCAGACCTTCAGCTTATTTCACCATGTTCTGTCCCACTTGACGACATCTTTTGATGGCTTACCACACTTCACCTTCATCCAGCAACTCTTCTTCACTGTTCTTCCTGACGCCCTTTTTTGGTAGCTTACCACATCTCTGACGGCTTGCGAGAAATGCCGTCAGACTCATATCAGCTCACTTGTACCAGATTTTACTTATTTTGTTCATATTTCTTATGTTTTCCTCCCATCCTTGCTACAACTACAATATCACAAGAAAACGATCAAAAATAACCAAAGTTGCTTAAGACTTCGCAATTATTTAGAGTTAAAAGCCTCAAATGTGTTAGCATTTGCTCACACATCAATACCCTCAACTTAAAACAATTGCTTGTCCTCAAGCAACTACATAACACCATACTATGATGCTTAACCAAGAGACACATAAGATACCTATCACAGTTGATTATCAAGTTTAGCTCAAAACTCATGCGACTCTCCACATTTAGTCCAATTGTGCATATCCATGAAGATTAACAATGTGGCCCAAAGAAATCAAGGTATGGCATCAATTCAGCAACAACAACCATGTATGTACCAATATTACACTATCCAAACGAGTTAACAACTCGCAATGCAACCAATGTGCCCTTACAATAAAGAAGTCTCTCCTCACTCATATATGAACTCAAGCATATCAATGCAGAGACGGTCAAGATACACTCACTCTCAGAAAGAAATTCCAATCAATACATGTCAAATACTATATCCTTGCCCTTATTTTCATTACCAAGGTGTTCAGACAGGTAAGTTAAGATCACTATAGGTCTTTTCTCCGGCTTGTAATGTAGACTAAGAGCTGGTATGATATTCAATGGCATTTAGAGAGACTAAGCCTCCTTGGCACTACCTTAACTTTTGGGGTTCACTTATTAACCTTTTTCTTTTTTTTCTCCTTTTCTTGATCACACATTATTCAGGATGGATGTGGATTTTTTTTTCATTCTTTTTCTTTTCTTATTCTTCTTCCATACCACCCATCTTTTTATTCTTTTTTGCTTATTCTTTTTCTTTTATTCTACTTTTATTCATACTCAGTTTACATCACGCACCCCTATGATAGCCACCCTCAACTTAGGTTGTTTAACTAAGTCTAGGTGCACAGTGTCCAAGGAGGACCAAGGTCAAAATAGGTTCATTATGATCTAAACGGGAAGGTGATAAGTGTCATAGAAAGAAATGGTCAATTCAGGTTCAAAATAGGGATCAAGAGATATCATGCATATAGGGAAGGTCATTTAGCCAAAAAGTGACTTAAAAATCAAAATGGCCTATGATCCTTTCCTAACCCCTATCTTTCAACCAAGGTAAGACTAACCGAGAAATTTCTGGATTTAACACACAAAGGGAACTAAGTAGTATATCACACACACATGGCATAAAGGTGCATCACAAGCCACTACCTATCCGGTTTATACGATTGTTTAGTAGTGGATATCATATCACTAGTACTAATGCCATAACAAGATGCACAGTGGTCACACATAAATGTATATCACACAGTTATAAAACAGACCAACAGAGAGGTGTTTATCAGTCTCAAAAATCAACAAAAATATGTCAACTGCTCTAGATACTCATTTTTCTCCAGTTAACCACAACACATCAAAAAAAAACATAGTACGCCTAAACATTCTGGCTCTACTAAGAACAAGACTCCGGGAAAAAAACGCACGGCAACAAAAACCCCAAGTAGACATCAACACCCAGAAGTAGTCCCACCCTCAACTTAATATTATGCATTGTTCCCAACACGTCAAATCAAAACAAGAGAGTTAAAAACATACCTGTGGCACCATGGGTGCGAATATCTGATGTCAATCACATAATACGAATACAAACAACAAATTACTTTGGGTTACCTCCCAAGAAGTGCCTAGTTTAACATCGCAGCACGACCCAACTCAGCTTTTTCCTCCACCTTGAGGATATGAATTTCACCCCAACTTAGAGTCCATATTCTTGCCTTGCTCATAGGGAGGTGGTATAAAGATTAAGAAGCCGAGTAATGGATGATGCATGGTAAACAACTCATCTTTAAAGTGAGGTGTGTTTTTGTGTTACTTATCAAGTGTAACATAAAGAATATAGGATTTTTGTTCCTCATCTTCACAGTCTTCCACTATTTTAGATGATTCCACAGACAAGATATCATCTAAACATAATATGGAAAAATGCTTTGAGTGTGACCCAACAAATCCTACTTCAAAATTTACACTATCCTCTACACACTCACTTTTATTCATCTTCTCAACATTTTTACTTTGAATTGGGCTAGAGGTTTTATAAGAGATTGGCTTGGCTTCTTATTTTGCCTCTAGCACCATTTCCTCAATCTTGGCATCATCCTTCATGGTTGGCTCAGTTGGTTGGGAAATCTCTAAGGGTTGATCAACATCAAGCTCATCATCAGTATAGGAATCTTGCTCTTCATCGTCACACTCTTCCATTATTTTAAATGATTCCAAAGAAAACATATCATCTAAACATAATGTAGAAAAGTATTTTGGATGATTGACATCAAGACTCATCTCTTCTATCATTTCTCTTCTATCATTTCTCTTCTTTCATTAAATACTCTAATGTCTTCACATATGGTATCATTCGTTATGTCTATACGATCTAACATTAGTTGAAGCTTAACTTTGATGTCACTCTTTTCAGTGCTGCATTTTTTCTTTTATTGACCATAAGACCTGTCATACTTATAAGAAGAACTAGAACCTGGGTTAGCGCAATAGGGGGAACGGGCATTTGGGCAATCACTTCAATGTCCATCTTGACCACCACATAAAGAACAATTATACTCCCAGTAGGATGGAGATAGTGCACACATCTCTCTCTGGGGAGCATATCTACAATCTTGCTAAAAGTGGGGTCCATCACAATTTGGACATGGATCATCCAGATAAGATTTCCAACTATCAAACTTACATTCATTCCATGATGCCACAGTAAGAAATAAACAAAATTAAAGAAAATTTACCTAACACAAGAACAAAGAAAATCACAACAAATATTTACAAGTTTGAATTCAAGCAAGTAAGCTAAAATTTAAACTAACTCAATACACCAAATTGTTCCCCGGCAGTGGCATCATTTTTTATAATGCTAAACTTACACCTCAAATAAGTGCAAGACGGTCGTCGTCAATATATTTTCCAAACTTCGGAGTCGGGTTCGAATCCACAGGAAATAATGTGAGTGATGATTAAACTAGTTTGAAACTTTAGCTACAAGTTAAATTCAAATAAATAATAAGAAAAGATAAAATAGGGGTTTTTATCAATCAAACAAATTTTAATGTTTCAACTTATTTTAGAACTCAAAACTAAGTTTTTAATATTTCAAATCAATGATATAGAGAAACTAGGGTTGTGATCACTATGACTATTAATCTCCATTGAATAATAACTGTTCATGATTCTCATGATAGGTGGGAACAGCAGATTATCCCTACCGATGATACTATCTAACTTATCTTTCGACCTCACCAGATAATTTATTATCTAATTCTCTCGAACTTAGATAACATATCTATTTCCAACCAAATGTTATCTCAGGTAGATTGATCCAATTACGGCATCAATCACTAAACAGAAGGTTGGTAGCTTCCTAGTCCCTGTTGATAATTCATGACCTCTAGTCTATTTCTCCGTTATAAGCAAATAAAACCTAAGGCATAACCTAATGTTTGCAACCAACAGATTTAATTTAAAATAACAGAATTTCAAGACGTTCCCACAATTACTCAAATCCTAATCCAACTATTAAATCAATGAAATAATAATCATAAATTTTGCAACCCTAGTTGTGGGTTTTAGTTGCTCATAAGATAGAAAGAGATAACAAAGATTAAATTCATAACTTAAAGCAAGTGAACTTACAAAAGATGAAATTCAAAGTTGTTTCTCCTTCAAGTACAATAAGAATTTCCCACAACTAAATCAAAGGATGGAGAATTGAATTCTAAGTTAAGAGAGTCAAAAACAAATGAACTTCCATTTACTAAGTTACCAGATGTCAAAAGATGCTTCTGAAGTCGTGAATGAAACCCTAAAAGATGCTATTTATACTAAAGCCTAATTAAGGTAATAAAATAATAAAATCACAGCTAGGCTCGGATTTAGGTGACGGCATATTGGTGTTGATCGTTAGGCTTCTGATGGCGTCTCAGATATGTCATCAGAAGTCGTACCTTCTTAACCTTTTCTGCCTCACTCTGACGATGTCTTCTGATGGCTTACCAAAGGAGTGATGGCGTATAGCAAATGTCGTCAGACCTTCAGATTATTTCACCATATTCTATCCCACTTGACGGCATCTTCTGATAGCTTACCACACTTGTGATGACATATTGACAATGTCATCACCTTTATCCAGCAACTCTTCTTTACTGTTCTTCCTGACGCCTTTTTTTGGTAGCTTACCACATCTCTGACGGCTTACAAAAAATGCCATCAGACTCATATCAGCTCACTTATACTAGATTTCACTTATTTTGTTCACCTTTTCTATGTTTTCCTCCCATCCTTGTTACAACTATAGTATCACAAGAAAACAATCAAAAATAACCAAAAGTTGCTTAAGACTTCACAATTATTTAGCGTTAAAAGGCTCAAATATGTCAGCATCTGCTCACTCATCAAGGAGGGACCAAATTCTAACCACTTTTCAACATTATGCTTATTGGATTGAACAAAAGTTTATCTACTCGAGTTAATGATGAATTATGGAGAGAGGGGACTCTAGTATTATATTTCAGAATTTGACATTCCCAAGGAGTATATGGAGCCCCACACATCAATGGCTGAGTAATTTAACTTTTGAAGTACAAAGAACAACAAATTAATGAACATGATTTTACCTATGGAACCAATCCAAAAATTCAATGCAAAAGTTAGGTAAAAGGTTCAAATCTTCAAAATAGCGAGATCGAACATTGCCTGCCATTCTGCCACCTATTCCAAGTTTTATCATGGAAAATTTGAATTTTTTATCTCTTTGCCTACATATTGAGTGAAAGTTGAGACAAAAATTCAAATTTTATAAGTAGAAACATAAAGAGAAGAGTGAAACCATCATACAGGGACATTAAACTAAGCACTAGATGGGAGGTAACCCATCACGCCATGAAAAATAGCCTGTATCCTATTATTTACATATAATGGGGTAGATTTTAATTTTTGTTATTGATTATGAGCATGCATACACCATAAAGTATTGGTACTTAGGGGCATTCTGGTTGAATTTGGAAAGAAGAGATATGAGAATTGGGCAAATAGACTAAGTAGGGAATGCAAGGACCTCGAGTGCTTGGTCTCAGTTACCGCAAACATAGTCCATGCCCCAGCGATCGTGGTTAATTCAAATTAAAAAGACTATCCAACTTCCATGCACCCATACACTTTAGTTTCAAATTTTCTCCCTCAAATTTGTGGCCTCTCAAGAGTATCCAAGGTTCCATTTCAAACCTTTTGCATTAGTTCCTAGTATGTAGTCTCGAACTCCCTTACATTCATTGTTATTGTAGGCTTAGGACGTGTAGCTAGACATGAGCTTAAAATAGTGTTATAATGCCAAAACTATGCTTACTTGTAATTATAATTTTGGTTAGAAAATATAGGGTGACTACACGTTATTTGGGGATGTCTTGAGTACCCATATTCCAAACTAGCTAGTTATAATTGATGTGTATAATAGGTTTCCATTCATTTCCTAAGCGAGTCCAACATCAATATTTTTAAGTTTGGGACTGCAATCTTGCCAGCTAGGCTTATTTTTATCTGATCATAATGTTGTGCTCCTAGTGGAAGACAAAGTTGGTGCTAAGTTCCTCTCTTTTAAGCAATGGCAGAACTGTTGGTTGTGGTCTCAGGTATCACAATCATAGTCCAGATAACCGCACCGCAGTAGCGTGACCGCGATATATGCTTTGCGATCACCATACCTGAGGACAACAGCTTAGAGAAACCCAACTTTTTCCTCATCTATTTTTCACCTCCGAATCTCGTAAAATAGTGCACATGTAATTTTATTGTTAATTTAGCATACGTTTTGGTGTTAAAAATATTAAAAATGGTCTGAAGTGTTTTTACATATAGGTACTCATCTACAAAATGAGAGACTTAACGAATTCGGAGCCTTACTTCTAGAAATTCACTACCAGTACTAGAAGAACCTCCCAAGGTCCAAGCTACACCTAGAATAAAGTATTTCTATGGACAAATCCCCAATGAAGTTCCCAGAAATCTTTGATAGAATTTATACTATCAGGGAAATGCTCCAGGACTATCCTAGGGACCAAGAGAATCCGTTACTACTCGCCATTCATATGTGGCTCAGTCCGACCATGAAATATATCAGGAGGAGTTGAAGAAGATAGGTTCTAGGGCCGCCATATTATAAAAGACATATTTAACCTTGGCAATATCACACAGGACTCTTCGGGAGTCATAGAAAAGGTTGTTGAAGAGGAAAAAGAAAAGAAAAAATTCTTCACCAAGCTATGGAGAAGGGTAAAGGGAATCTTTAAGGTGCTTAAGACTACAGAACAACTACCTTTATTGATGATCGACAGTGATGATGGATCTGCAACTGAGGGGTTGGTGCTAATGAAGGTGGAGACGATATAGGGTATACCAGAGATGATGAAGCTGATTCAGGGAACATCTTTTACTCTTACCTTGCTAACTAGGTAGTTGGGGGTGCTTGTCCCTATATTTATACTGCTTGGATATCCTTGGGTAGTGTTTTGGATGACATTCTGGACATTGTTTTTATTGTGTTTTGAGATGATATATTTTTGGGTACTCGGATGGTGCCCAAGTTTTATGGATTATCATGTTTTTATTTTATATTTAGTTTTAGTTTTCTGTACATACTTTAAATTTTACTATAGATCTTAGTGATATTGGGATAAATATGCAGGGGAATTTTGAGTACCCATAGTATAAATGTTAGAAAATGCAAGGGAAGTCTGAGTACCTATAGTATTTTCTTTTGTAAATTGGGATCACTTTATACACAATTGGAAAAGTCTGAGTAGCCATATGGTTAATTTGACCATTTTGAGCTAAAATGTGAGACTAAGGCTTTGTTTGTAGCAGCATCCATATGTTAGTAATTTGTGCATAGTGCTATGGCAAATCAATAAACCCTCTTCGTCCAAAATTTTTGAAAAATCAAGGGCATGTACGTGAGCAATGTTGTAACAAATGCTTTTATCTTTTTGTGGTTCCACAAATTTTTTACGTATGAATAAGTGTTAAATACTCCATGACTGTTTCTATCGGGAGAGACATTTGAGCTCCCTTAACAAATTTTGCATGCCATGTGTGGTGAGAATATTGCATTCATCTCTGGTACACTTGTGTTGCCTAGAACTTGCCCCATTAGTCTTTCAAAACTAATTATGATTGTATTGGTTGGAGAAATGATCTTAGGCCCTCTTTCCGAGTTTGGAACCCACTCTAGCCTAAAAATTTTACCCATGCATAAGTGTAATCCCTAGTACCCACTTTGAGCCTTTAAACCTTTCTTTGGCAAGCACGTTACAAGACTTGAACCATTCTTTTATCCCTCTTTTGAACCATACCCTCATTGAACTCAAAAATATAAGGTGAGGCTAAAAGCCTAAGTTAGGGGTGGTAAAGATTAATTGGATGGATCATTCAATTCCATCACATTCTTTCTTCCCCAATATTTCTCTAGTTTAGCTTAGGTTTTTGTAGAATCTATTTTTGGAGAAGAAAATGTTATATAAATTTTGGGTGAAGAATATATTGGAACTCTTCAAGTGGAAGATTTTCTCACTTCCATTGTTGATTTTGTGGAGGAGCCAAGTTTGAAGTAACATTTTCTTGGATTTACCACAAATTAATTCAATGGAGATTGGGTATATTTATGCTTATTCATCTTATGTGTAGCTAAATCTCCCTATTGGGGTTATGTGTGAATAGGGATTAAAGTGTGTGTGGGTTGTTATTGTTGGCATCTATTTGGTAGTTCATATTTATGGGTTCTATTATTACTATGCTAATTTGGTTGGGATTTGATGGGTGAAATCTTCAAATACCCACATGGTTTTGATGGGTGAAAGCTCTAAGCTCTAGAAAACCCAAGGCTATCTTCGAAAAAAAAAGTTTTGGGTGAAGATTAGGAATCTATATCATCCTCGAAAGAGGAATATGTAGATCAAAGCAATGATAGATAATTATGTGTGTAGTTTGCTAAATTCTCACTATCTTAGAAATAAGGTTACGGGTGAGCTTGACTACACAATGGGTGTCATCCTAGAAATAGGGATGCCTTGATCGAGGTTGTGGTTGATAATTGTTGAACACACCCATTAGGCATTCGAAAGGATTAATGGTGAAAAGTTTGGTGTTTTGTTGAAAGACTAGCATCAAAATTTATAACCAAACCTACCCATATTTGATTTACTAAAACGATGTTGAGGACTAACTTCTACATGTCACTCCCTTAGTAATGCATAATCTCAAGTTCCGTGCATAATTATTAAAATTCTAATTATTCGGAGCCCCAAATTTATACTAGAAAATCCCAAAAAGAAACATTAGTGTAGGTACTCACCTCCCCCATTTTATCTTTTTGTACCATTTGTTTGGATTTAACTTGTGACTAGCATTTCAAATTAATTTGATCGCCACCCACATTGTTCCTCGTGGATTCGATCCCGACTCCAAAGTTGGTTAAATATATTGATGACGACTGCCTTACACTTAAATTGACGTGTAAGTTGAGCGTTATCAACTACTCAACTCAGTTTGAAAGAGTTAAACCATAACCTACCTCAAAAGCCAAAATCGGTCCGCTACACTTCAGACCCACGACCTTACTTCCGCAAATGATCCTGAAATCCACTAAAAACATCAAATATTAAATCTATATGTCAAAATAAAACTAATGACACCTATATTGACTACTTTTGGTTCGGGATCAAAACGGACCCCTAGAACGGATTGTCGAAAAAGAAAGGCAAAATTAGAACTGTACTTTAAAAATGTGTTCCTCAAATTTTTAGTAACCTACAGCTGAAAACCCAAGTCAAATCGAATAAAAAATAAGGTTCAAATCGAAGAAAAATTATTTTTTAGCTTTACCGGGATCTTTAAAATCCGGGTTAAAATCAAGAATCGGAGTTGTTTTGAAGGTTAAATTGATGAAAAACTAGTAATTATAAGATAAAAATATTATTCAAGTGAAAAGGAGTGAAATTGAGGTTTAAAATCAAGTCATAAGATTTTTGAGGTTTTGAGAAATTAATCAAGAAATTATTAAGAAAAGGGTGAATTTTTACCCTTATATCCGTAATAAAACCAAGAAATTTATGTTAAATCTATCTTCCCAAGCTCCCACAAACTTCATTTTTAAGATCTCAAACTATTTTAGGGTTTAACTCGCAAGATGCAAGATGAAAAATGAGCAAAAATAGGCTCGAAACTTCTATTTATTATTGCAGATTTTTCTGCACAGATATAGCTGAAAAGCTATTTTTTTAATTCAATTTGGACTTCGACGGGGTGTTCGAAATTCATTTAGAGTTCGATATATGCAAACAAACTATGCAACCATACTAAATTTGACGTTCCGGACATGTTGGCGAAGTTGAATTTTCAAAAAAAACATTATTTCAAAGAGTTGACCTCTAAAATCCGAAATCGCAATTTTCAAAATTGAGGGTCGAAATGAGATTTAAAAGTCATAAAATCACAACAAACATGCTAACACCCTAAAATCGACATTCCGGATCTACTAGCGAAGTTGTATTTTCCATCCGAAGTCATTTTGACCAAATGTAGGTCTCACACCCTTATTTTTAATTTTTTAACTTTTCGATCAATAGGTCGAAATAAGCTCGAGTGCATCGGGATCCGAACCAAAGGTTTATCAAGCCTAAAATAGATATTCTGGCATTGTTGGCATAGTTCATTTAGCCAACCATCGGACGGATCAAAAGATATCCCCATAAGTTTAAATAAGGCTCTTGAAGCCATCAAAAATCATAATATCGCATAAATGGTACCAAATACATCAAAAATTATGTTAATCACTCTCACACCCCAGAAATACCATAATGCAACTATGGTGTGGGGTAAAATAGTCAAATCACACAAAATCACAAATTTCACATATTTCATCAAATTTTTAGATCGTTACAATTATGATATACCAAGAAGACAAGAAAGAGTGTTCAAGAAGTTCTTCTCGACCACCAATATTGAAACATTCTTGTTAGTAGTATTATTCTAATGTGTTAAATATATGATTAATTTTTTTAAAAATTATTTAGCGATTGAGACTAATTTTATGATCACAAAGTGAAGTGTGATTACATTTTTGGTTGGCACTGAGAAAGAATGACTTTTAATAGTTAGTGTTGAGCAAAAAAAATAATTGGTAGAATTATATTTAGTTTGAATTATTTTCTTTTTTCATTGATTACTTTTTGAAAAGTATAATTTCAACAGAAATATTGTCAATGTTAATAGAACTTAGTGAGTATTTAGATATTCAAGAAAAGATGAATGAAAACAGATCAGAATTTTTCTATATTTTATGTGAATAGTTCATTTTCTTTTTTTATTTTAAGTTATTTAAATTAAATAACTTATGTTATTTGTATATAATGGTGTTTAAAAAATTTTTTAATTGTTGATGACTATTTTATTTTTATTATTGATCACTAAAATTAAAGATGAACTAATTTATTTTATAATGTCATAATTTCTTTACATATATAATTTTTTTGTCAACTTTTTCCTTGCTTGAAATGTAGTGAACAATTGTTTTCCGCCCTTTTTTCACTTTATGAGTATAATATTTTTTATTATTTTATTTCCTTTTTGAAAGAGATGAATAAAAGATATTTCTTTATTTATTATATTATATTGGTAGAGTATGTAAATATTTTATTATTGAAATTAATGTTTTGTTGTTTGTTTTCTAGTGTTTCACATATTATTTTGTATAGAAATTGTTAGAGCCTAAAAGCAAATATGGGACACGGAAAAAAATAGAATTTAAGAATTATGATATGAAATTGAAAAGGAAAAAAGATTGACGTGGAGAATCATATGTATCCATAATTTTAGGCTTAAGTCACTTATCGCCTTTTAAAGTTGCATGCACTATTAACATAAACATCTCAACTAAAGTTATACTTATTGAACATCTAATTTATTCAAATATGTATTTATTTAAAATTAAGGATATTACCACACCTTTTGAGAATTTTCTTCGCATATAAAAAAAGTATACCTATTGAAAATTAATAGTATTGTCACATCTTTTGAGAATTCTCTTCCCATATAAAAGATAGTTAGAATTCAGAGCGCAACATTTAACACACCAAATTATCATCAAATATGATAGTTAATAGGTAAATATTTGCATGTCAATATATCTTATTCATATCTAATTAAAAAATTATTTATAATACTTATAAAGCTAAGAATAGATAAAATGATATAATGCATCTCTTTAGTTAAGAAATATAATTACTTATTTTTTTTCTCCTTTTAGGGTTTTTTTTTTTTTAAATTTATGTGTTTTATTATAAAGGTAAAAAAACTCACTCTTTTAAATTTTAATTATAGCATATTAAATATGCAAGTTAAGAAACTAAAAAGTCATTTCCTTTAACTTCTTTACTGTAAAATTTAATGGTCTTTATTTCATTACTTCTACAATTTTGATTATCATAATTCCTAAAATAATTAATAATCATATTTATAATACTATTTGGTGTTCCATATCATAATCATGTAAATAAATATATTATACAACTTTGTTGAAATAATCACATTAGCCATTTAAGTTATTAGAGTATATTTTTCGCTGCTTATTATATTCATTAAAATAGTAACATAAGACTTTTAGTAAAAATCTGGAATATAACTACTAACCAAACACTTTTCTTTATGAAAACTCAATTAGATCAATAAAATTATTGAATTCTTACTATTTTATAAAATCGCGTAAAAGTGCAGGCAAATTCATTCGTATTTATTAAATGAATTTTATTAATTATACCCTTAAATTTTAAATTTAATTAATATTTCTTTATATAATTATTTAATATTAAAGATTAAAGTAACGCCAGCCTCTTTGCACAACTCTCCTTGTTAAAATGTACAAATAAAATAAAAAAAAATTACCGGTGTAAGAGCCAAGTAAGTAGAATGATAAGGAGATGGTACATTGGTTTAATGTTTGTGTGAACAGTCAAATATGTTGGTGAATGATAAATGACATGGTGTTATATAATATGGATGTCATGTGACATGTATATGTGTGAAATATTAGAGATAATAGTTAGTTGTCAAGTTGGATTTGGAGATCAAAACATTCCTCGTTCAATTTAGATTTGAATACATACATAGTTGACCAACTTTCCAACTTGCCATTTTTCCAACTTAAAGTCAAGTTTGGTAATCTTAGAAACTAAGTTTGGTGTTTATAAATAGCCACCACTTGTACATTTTATGTAGACATCTAAATAGTAACAAATATACTACTAAAATTCTCTAAAGTTATCTCATTTCTTTAAGTTTGATATTGATATTTTGTCTTTATTTTATAACACATTATCAGCACTAGACTCTACCGTCTAAAAATTTGAAGGCTAAAAAAAGAAAAATTGAATTAAAAGGTGGAGAAGACAAGACCGCACAAACTATGCGATCATCACGGCTTGGATTTCACTTTCCTACTATTTATAATAAGATAAGTATATTATTAACTCATATTTTTTTTAAAAAATTAAGTTTGAAAAGAGTATTGATAATCACAAAGTGGTGATATTGTTATAGACTCAAGTTTGAGTTTATTATACTTTGGCCTAAAATGTTATTGGTCGAGGATGTGATGATAGATTTAAATATCATTCCATTAAGAGGGTCAGACATTGAGTTAAGAGTCCCGATGCACTGCGATAAGAAGATGTTGGGTTTAAGTCCCAATGATTTTTGGCCTATGATGTTTTTATATGAATAAGACGTTGAGTTTGAATCTCAATGCACCATATTGATAATAAAATAATGACTAAGGCAAAATTTTATTGAAAAGTCATGAAATATGTGTTGAAATATGTCTCATTTAATATGCTCCATTCCTTTTAGTGAATGTGGTAGAATGCAACGCATAATATATCTAAAAAAAAAGACAAGTGATTAAATTTATGAATATGAATATAGGTGTAACAAGGATAAAATCTTTCGTTACATTATATCCACACCTCGATTTGCTCATGAAGGAGCAATATTTTGAAAGAATTTCTAAGCTATCATAATTTGATAGGCTTAAGACATTATTATATTTCATTCCCGTGGAATGAGAATTTTGATTGTTAAAACTACGGATGCATTTCCTGGGATGAATGTGATAGGAGTAACATCTCCATAAGAGGTAGAATAATTGAGACGGAATATTATGAAATATACTCCAAAATAGCAAACTTGAAAAATTATTCATGTTCTAGTAAATCTGAAATTTGCTAAGTGAAACTCACATGTCATGGTAAAATTGGAGTTTGCTAGTACAAATAAGTTCATAAGTTTGCATGAACGATTTTGTCATCTCGAAGATGTGCACATTGAGTATTACACAACATATTTATTAAAGAATTAGAAGGTTATATTCTTCGAAGAACATTATGAGTTCTCAAATGATCCTTCAAAGGATGAAGGTAATTTTTGCCACTAATGGGCATGGTATGAAAGGCCATTGCACATGTGATTGTTGTGCGACCTAATTTGATATAAGTTTTATAAATCCTCCATCAAAATAAAGGAATATAAAGTGATGGCGTACTTGAACTTTCAAAGTGATGTTGAGGTCTGTCATGTAAATATAATAAATTTCATGGCGTGAGAATGAACTTTTAATGAAAATTTATGAAGCATGTACATATGATTATAATTCATTCCTTGAAGATAATGATATTTGCGATAATCATCATTGATTCTCGATCATTCTTGAAATGAATGTGTCAAGATAAGACAAAAATTATAAAAAAAGGACATGCTCATGCATTGTTAGAAAAATATCACATCTCACCCCTATGGAAGATTTAAGAAAAATAAAGAAAATTTTATTTTGACATAAACGGTCATTGATTGCGTACTTGTAGTATGCCATAAATATTTTGATACATTTATCATGGATTACTAAAGGGTTAAAGCAAGGAACAAGCCTTGCTTATATAATATATTAAGATTATGACCATACTTCTATGATTTTCTCCTTGAAGGAGATGTTTACCATATGAATGGTGTGTGAAATATGTGAAGCACACAAAATTAATTGAGAGCTCCAAAAGAGCTTAAGTGTTACTAGCTGGAGGAATGAAATTGTTCATAGTATTGGGATTGTAATAAGTCTCAAAAGAAAATTATTAAGTTTCAAAGGCATTATCAAACATAAATTATATTGAGACTATAAATAATTGAAAGATGTTATATCTTCATATTACTACAATCGACACGGGTTATAAATATTTGTGTAAAGGTTATCCACATTTTTAAGAATCACATACAATAGTAAATTAAAAATTTACTGAAATACATATCAGTTGGCATGATGGTTGACGAACCCGGTTCAAATGTGATGCTAAAGTAATTAAGAATTCATATGGTTATATACTGAAGAAATAAAAGATTCTTCATGAATTCTCTTGTGCTGCTTGTTCTCACAATAAATTGATCATTGTACCAGCTAAGGATGAGATGTATTCCCAAAATTTTTTGGAACATATAAAAAGGTGAATATTGGCCTGTTCGCTTTCCATGTGGACTGATTACTATTATATAGTTTAATAGATGTATCTATGATATGGTCACATGTACTTTTCTATTACCTTACAATTTGATTTTTGCACAGTTATTTGCTTAAATTATTAAATTAAGAGCACAGTTTTAAACTATAAATTATGTTGATAATACTGGTTGATTTAGTAGAAATTGTATGCCTCCAATTCTAGCTAAATCAATGATTATTAGAACAAATCTCCCAAAAAAAATTTGGTATGAGATGTGTCACTTAAAATATAGCAGCATTTATATGCATTAAGACAACAAGGCCCCCCTATCATTATTGGTTCAAGGTCAAGAACCAAATAATTTTCATCTAAAAAATTTTTTTGGTGTGCGGCATATGATGCAATTGCTTCACCACAGTGCACAAATATAAATCCCAAGATAAGATTGGGGATAAATGTTAGATTTTCTAACATTAAGGGGAGAGTTGATTAACAGTTGAAAATTATGAATGAAATGAATTATCTAGATCCTCTTAAAAAATATATATGTGAACTT
>NW_025887527.1:0-1336 GCF_002878395.1 Capsicum annuum
TCACCCGCAAGATATATTGCATTTGGACTTTGAATGGAATTGGAAGTTCCAAGGTTTTGATCGCTTTTACTGCTGTTCTTAGCTTTGGATCTAGTGGCACCTACAAATGAAAAAGTGTTAGTGCCTGTTGACCCCGTTAGAGAAAAAAGCTGCTAAGGAACCTCTGGTGCGACTTGTAGGGGATTGAATTTCACTTTCATCAATTGCTGAATAAGTTAACTCACTGGAAGCATGAGAATTTGATTTCGACTCAGCACATGCTGGTTCTGAAGGGGAACATTCTGTTTCCGCTTCCGTTGATGGATCAGTGACTTCAGAATCTGTTACATGATCAAGAAAATGAAGTTAGAGAACATTCAAGAGAACCAAATAATGCATTATTGCCCGCCCCTTCCCATCATAGATCATCAGAAATGCAGCAGATACAACAATCTGCACCATGTTTGCACATTGACTTTGTAAGTTTTCTCAATCCATTTTGCTTCTAGCCTCTTTATATATTTCCAGCTCTCTCGCCAAATGACTTGAGAGCCTTCTTATCAGTATCTACATCTTAAGTGTACCAAATTCTGAAAAACCCCATCATATGGATTTTTAAAAAGAATAGTAGTGAAGGATCAACTATCGATATAAGGTACTACGACGTGATGTCTTGTAACAGCTACTACCTCCTCTACATTGTTTTTAAATTCTTTCGCGGGAATTAAAACATAAATGAATCATATAACTCATAGAGACAAGCATGAAGCTCTGATGCCCTCCGTGATAAAAGTTTCAAAATGAGAAACTTGTAAATAAAACATGAAATAGTAATAGCTGAATGAACGGGCAATTGACTAGGAGAAACTTACCTTCTGTGATTTTAGATTAATCAATTTCGTCTTCTTCTTCTTTTTGAGCCACCGTGATGCTCTCCATGCTGTCCACTTTCTGTTGATGGTTTTGAGCATTTTTGGCAGTAAGTTCTTGTTCCTTCCTCTCGATGTGGAACTTATTCAACTTTTCCTCAAACTCCTCAATGCATGATTTGAGTTCAGGTTTAGCAAACTTCTTCCCCAAATTGAAGATATTCAAACAGGCAAATAAAGCTTTAACGCTGTGAAATGAATTCCCAATAACTTCCAAAAACTAGTCCAAGCCAAAAGCCTTGTGATGCCACAACAAATGTTACCTTGTTGATAATAGTTTGAAAATTCTCCATCACAGCGTCTTCAGATAAGGCACGTTCGTTCATACGTTTTAAACAACTCTATCAGCTTTCTCATGATCTTATCAGTGTATGATAGCTGAGATAGGCAATAGGATATGTACTTGTATAGCCTAATATCTGCATAAA